>NC_134874.1:42700858-42784344 GCF_049852395.1 Peromyscus maniculatus bairdii
AAGCCCAGAGACCCCAAGGAACTTGCCTAAGATCACACAGCTTCCTAGCAGAGACCCGCTGACTGAAAGATGGGTGGGCCCAGCCCTGGCGACCCATGCTTCCAGTTTCTTCAGAGGCTTCCGAAAATCCCAAGCCGGTCTGCAGAGCGGCGGGGGGTGTCCAGGCTTGCCGGTGAGGCTCTGGCTCGGTGTGCCTGGCCCCTTCCCTGGGGGAGCCAGTGTGCCCGCGGCTCCCCGCCCCCGGCCTCGGGACCTCAAGCCCCGCGCCTCGCTAGTTATGAGACAGCTCGGGGGGACTGTCTGCGGGCCGCCTCTTTCCTGCTAATTATCACCTTATGAAAAGTGTTTCATTAAGAAACTGCTTTTGATTAATTATCGACAGAATGCTGACCAGAAAGAAATGAAATTAATCTCTGACCCCGTCTGGGTAGCACTGAAAATTCATCATATATCCTTTTAATATTGAAACACAGCGCAGAATTTTAATAGAAAATATTGTTTTTTTCCCCCTCCAAACCTCCAGTCTTTATTAATGCCCCTGGGCAGAGAATGATATTGCTGGCAATATAGCAGTCTTTGTTCATTTTAAATTTATTAAGCATTATGCACTTCATTTCAAACATTTTACTGTTGCTTTTTAATTTCGCTCAGTGTAACTACAGAGTAAAACCTTTTTAAACATTTAAGATATTGAAAACCCATAGACGAATGTCTAACGGAAACTGCTCCGGCCATCAAATGAATCTAAGTAGAAGCAATTGTAATTTTAAGCCCTCAAGTACACCCTTCAGACTTTATGGTATCTGCGACCGTCAGACTGGAGTGGCAAGCAGGCAGGCTTGGAGGCCACCCTGACTGGAGGCCTGGGCCGAGGGGGTCCTGCTGAGCCCCCAAGGGACCCGGCAGCTTGCTGGGTCTCAGGATGCACTTCTCATTTAGGTGGGCCTAAACACATCTTCCCAGAGAGGCCAGATCTCTTACCGGAGATGTCCACACCTCCCCCACTACGTCCACCAGACCATCCTCCCCCGCAGCAGGACTCTGAACCAGAAGGTTCCCCTCCCCTCCGCAGTCACCCCAGACCCCAGCCAGGGTGCTTTAGGGTCCTGCCCGCTGAAGTGGGTACCTGGACAGTTTGCAAGCTCTAGGGGGGCTAGGGAAGGTTAGCACCCCCAAGTCCTCCTTGGGAAGGGAGGGCAGAGGAGATGGACCGAGGCCACCACCCCCGGTATAACCCATCCGCATGACTCCCACCCTCTCGCCCCCTTTTTCTGAGGAATCCAAGCTTTGCATTTAATGAGTCGTGAAGTGTGAGAACTTCCGGACCGCAGGTCCCTGATGCCAATTCCAGATGTACTAGGCGGGTGGGGTGGGGCCTGGGCCTGGAGGCCAGAGCCCTCGCCTGACCGCAGCCCCCCATCCGGGATGCAGCCATCCCTAGCGCCGAATTGGAAACGGGCAACGTCTCCACTGAGAAATTACTCCTTTTATTTCTTGTAGCGTTCCTGGTGCCCTTATTTCACGGCCCGGACAAACGGAATATTACTTTTAAAACACTATGAAATACCAGGTCCTGTCCTCGGAGCTATTTCGGGGGGAATTCAATTTTCGCTGAATGGTGAGAAGGGCCAAGCGGCTCTTTGGGGGCTGAGGGGTAAGTTTGGGTGGGAGAGGAAAATACTCAGGGGTTGTCTGGACAGCCCGGGGAGGCTTGCTGGTGACTAGGCTACACACCACAACCGTGTATACACCTGCAGCCACAGGGGCCTGCACGCACCCGGTAGACCGGCCCACAGTACTTGGCCGCTGAAGGCTCTTCTTAGCCTTCTTCTTCCTTACTCTGGCCTGGGGATGGCTGTCTGCAAGATGATCTGGTTCTCCCCGAGCGCCTCAGCTTCATCCCCCACCGCAGAAGGTGCTCTTTCTGGGTCTGCTTGGTGCGAAAGTTGTTTCTCTGGTCCCTTCTTTCATTTCTCCTCCATAACAGAAGGCCCACCCACCGGGCCCCACCAACGACAGTGTCCGTCCTTCCTGCCTTTGGCCTTAAGGCGTAGGGGAAGAGGCCACTGGAAGGTGTGACCCTTAGTTTGAACCGAGGTTACTGACTCTTTTGTGTTCATCGCTGGGAAGTTCGCCTGAGCAGCTCCCTCAAAACTTCTGCCCCAGAGTCCCAGACAGATCTCCGTCTATGCCCAGTCCCCACCGGCTGGTTGCCCTACAGAGTCCCGCATTAGGGAGGAGCCGTTAGGGTGTGGGGGAGAAATAAGTTCCTCTCTTTCCCCCAGAAACCGGAATAAAAGTGGGAGCTGAGTATAATATCCACGCTATACAGTGAGTTTTCTTTTTTCCAAGTCCTTTCCAGAGTCACAAGGTATAAACCCTCTGCTTCTACCCTTGGAGGTGCAGAGACCAGGGTCAGCCCCAGGAAATGACCAGCGTGGCCCTTTGATTACCATGGGTAAGAAGGACCCATCTAACTGTGGCAGGGCCAAGGAAGAACTGGGGGGCGGGGATGAGCTGGGGGGACTCCAGGAAACAAACAGGACCCAGGGTGGCCTGTAAGCAATTTCCCCTCTCTGATCTTTTAAAACTAGGAACAAACAAATAAGGCCTTGGCTGCTAATGTAGGTCTCTGGGCTGCCCCTCACGTCAGCCGTCCTTCCTCTCCCACTATAGGACCCTGCCTGTGCCTGCTTGCCTCTGACCTGCGCTAGGCACAGCTCACTGAGGAGGGTCTCCCAATGCTTGCTGCAAGGATGGGATCTGAATTCTCCCTGCTGCACTAAGGAGAAATAACCTTATCACCCCAGTTCCTGGGGCCCAGACTCCACAAAAATATTGCAATATCCAATTTCCTGTAAACACATACTAGAGTTAGAGTTAAGACACTTTTGTGCTTAAAAAAAAGATAACAAAGCGATTTAAAGATAATTAATTGCATTAAACTATTGACTAACTACCTCGCTCAATAGTAATTCATTTAGAGAATATTAAAATCGGAGGAACAATGATAAAATTGACGCTGATTCCCATGGGGAGGGGGAAGGCCAGAAAATTAGATACTTTCTTAATCTGGCGTAAATAATAACATGTCTGTCTCCCTCTCTCTCAGGCCCATTCCCCTATCGTTTATACCAGACTCCAAAGCTGGCTTTCATAATTGATATCAGTTACTCAATGAGTACTTTTTCATTTGGTCTTGTTATCCATGATAATTGGGAAGTTCAGGGGCTTGGAGTTGGGATTCTGAACTGGCCTGGTTCCTCCTTTGCCTGGCTGACCTGGGGCACCCACCAGGGCTCTAAGGCCGGCACTCTGGTGGCCGCTTATTTTTTTAACCGGTTTGTGACAGTTTGTCTGTCCAAGGGCCTCCACGCTTGCCCTGGACACGCAGAGGTGAAGTCTGGTGCCTTCCAGAACCCAAGACTAATTCCCTTTTGCAATGACCACTCAAGTCCTGCAGCCTTGCGGGGGTAGAAGGAAGTTACCTGAAACGCTGGGCGCTCAGCTGCAAACCCGGGGTTAAGAGTACCCTTCTCTGTTTTTGTTCCAAAAGTGATGGGTAGGAAGAAGCATTAAATCCGGAATATCTCGGGCAGTGAGGGCCCGGAGGAAAATTTGGAAAGAGAAAAAGGAGCGGTGCAGAAGGTACACACTGGGAGGAAGCCAGCGGGGCCTGCCCACCACCCAGTCGTAAGAGGGGCTCAGATACCATGTCTTCACCTTCCCCACCCTAAGGCCTGGACTAGGGAGCGTCGACCCTCGGCCGGAGCCCTGGCAGCCTGGAGGGTCCCCGTGATGGCTCTTTCGTTATTTATTCACTTATTTATTCATTTATAAAGTGTTTACTTAGATCGGCGCAGATGTAACATCTCATTTACAGCGTGGCCTCGGGGCATAGAAGCAATTGGCAACAAAAGAGTAACTCCGGAGAATTAGAGAAAAACACACACAACAACCCAGCGAGCTGGGGTGGGAGGAGAGCGCGCGGTGCTGGGCTCCGGACAGCGCTCTCCTCCCAGGACAAGCAGAGAGTGGGCGTGAGGGTCCTCAAGGGGGATGCGCTGGGCCCTGGACGTGCCCCGAACCCCCGAGGTGCTCCAGTGAGCATCCCCTAGCCTCTTTGCAGAAGCTGGGGACACAGGCGTGGGTGGGACATAATACAGACTCGGAGGCCGTGCTTGGCATCACTAGTGTCGCCTGCCAGCAGGGAGGCCCCAAGGGGGACGCTGATCTCCCACCCATTCTCTGTCTCGGAGTGTTGTGTGCTGACCCCAGCAGGTCCCTGCCCCTGCCTGGTGGCTCAAGGTTCCGCTGGCCTCGCGTCCCCCCAGCCCTGACCGGCGTGGACAGACCTCAGGTCCCAGGTCCTTCTGCCTGGCTCCTGCGTGCACCACCGATGTCTATCAGCTAGTCCTCTGCTGCAGTGACCACAGCTTCTGGCTCTGGGGAAACTGAGGCCCATGGTCTTTGTGGCGCGAACTAGGCAGCTGAGGACCCAAATTCACGCCACGCCAAGGTGCCCCGGGGACAGAAAGGAGAGGATTTGCCAAGATCGCCGAAAGCGTGGCGTGTGCTCCCACCTTTCCCTTTGGGGAACTCCCCGACTCCTCCAGGGTCCCAGCCTCAGCTCCTCCCCATTCGGGGACCACGCCCCTGCCCTCCAAATCCTCAGCCTTAGGGCAGCCAGGACTCCCACCCTCCCGCGGCTGTGACCTCTGCTCCTCTTCTCGGGGAAAATCACACCCCTGACCTTCAGGATTTTATCCTTCCCTGGGTCAGAACCTCTATCCTTCCCTTTTCAGGACCCTCCCCTCCCCCTGAGGGGACCTCGCCCTCCCGCGGTCCCTGGCTTGGGCGCCCAGCCCCGTGCTCAGCCGTCAGGGGTCTGACGGGAGGCAGCTGCGGCTGTGTAACTGGGAGCTGGTTGCCTGGCAACCCGAGGCGGCTCATTACCGCGGCCACAGTGATTAACCAAAAATGAAAAAAAAAAAAAAAAAAAAAAGGGAAGAAAAAAAAAAGAAAAACATAGGGAAAAAGCGGGGAATATGAAAGTAGAATACATTATTTAATTAGCTAATTGATAATCAACTTCTTTTTAATTATTCACTTAATTAAAAAAAAAAAGTGTAACTACAACACCGCCCTTACAGAGCTGTTGATACCCTGGCAGCATTTTCAAAGCCGTCCTTCTGCAGCCGTCGCGAGCTGGGAGGCAACTTTCCCTCCGCCCTGTTCACCCCCAGCCCCTCCTTTTCTCCAACCGTGGAGGACAGCAGCCCCCAGCATCTGGGACCAGACGGGCCATGTGGTGCTCTTTCCTCACCGTGTCCTCGCTGCATCTCTAGCCTCAGTCTACCCAGCTAGACCATTTAGAGGCGGAGCTCTGCTGACCCTCCTTCATGGAAATAGCCTTGGATTGTCAGATGTTCGAAGGCCAAGCAGGTGCTGGGGTTTTGAGTAGTTCGGTGGTATTGGGAAACACCCTTTAATAACCTGGGTCTCACTGAGGGCTGACAGGTGGCAATTCTTCCTCTCTCTGATGGGGACACCCACATCCCTGGGTGACTTTGCTTTCTTACATAGGCTAGCTTACCTGGGACCTGCCGAAGGACATGGGTGCAGGCCCTTGGAATTGGCTGAAGGCCAAGAGTGGGTCAAATTAGCTTCTGTCTCAGCGAGCTTGGTGCAAGCTGCCTGCTTGCTGGGAGC
The DNA here is from genome assembly GCF_049852395.1 of Peromyscus maniculatus bairdii. Classification (NCBI taxonomy): domain Eukaryota; kingdom Metazoa; phylum Chordata; class Mammalia; order Rodentia; family Cricetidae; genus Peromyscus; species Peromyscus maniculatus. The sequence goes on from NC_134874.1 coordinate 42,706,571, forward strand.
CCAGGCAGGGTAGGACCAGGCAAGATGGAGACCACAGCCCTACCCCTGGGTGCAGGGAGGTGGAAGATCAGAAAGTGTACTCAGGACCTGCCTGATTGGCTGCGAAGGTAGAGGAACTCCTGATGAGATGGGTACAGGGGTCTCTGGACTTGTGGGGTGAGGGTGAGAATGCCACACAGGTGGAAGATAAGAAGGCTCGCCTCAGATCTCACAGTCTTCCTTTTGTGATCCCACCCATACGGACCCTCTCAGAGACCCCTGCTATGTATGTATGTATGTATGTATGTATGTATGTATGTATGTATGTATGTATGTTTTTGGGAAAGGGTCTTCTGGAGTACAGACTGGGCTTGAACTTTTGACCCTCCTACCTCAGCCTCCAGGGTACTACGATGACAATCTGGGTTGTCACAAAAAAAGCCCCCCCCCCCCTGTAAGAACATCGTAGAGATTCTTAAATAGACCCTATTTGGTCCTGTGTAGCTCAGGAGACCTGGTACACTGTCTGGGTTACTGCAGGCCTCTGTAGGCTCAAAGGTCTCCGGGTGCAATCTTTGACTGAATTGCAGGATTTTTGTTTGTTTATTTGTTTGATTGTTTTGTTTTCTTTTGTTTTGTTTGTTTTTGCAACAGCCTGAAAGAATAGAGCCAAGGTCAGTGAGGGTGGAGCTCTGGCTTGAGAAGACAGTGGCCTTTTATTTTCAGGGTGTTCCCCCTTTTCTCCATCCAGGAAGCAATCTTAGGTCCCAGGGGTCATCCGAGTGAGTGTTTCCATCCTCTGTGATGGACCCTACCAGAGCCTGTGGACCTGAGCATCATCTGTGAGGAAGCTGCCTGGATGCCCAGGGTGCAGTTTCTCACATCTGGATCCATCCTTGGCCTTCCTGCAGATGTCTGGTGTCTGGAAAGCTGGGAACAAGTAGGGTAGTTATTAGGGTCTCTGGTCCCGCCAGAAGAGGGAGTTACCAGCAGCAGAAACCAGAGACCAGGAGTCCTGGTATTTGACCCTCTCGGACTGAGTCAGGGTCTGGGGAGATGATAACTCAGGAGGTCGACTGATTGCCGTGCACTCTTGAGGACCTGTATTTGAATGCCCAGACCTATACGGAAGTCAGAAGCCGCAGCGTGCGTTTGTAATCACAGCGTTCCTACAGAGACATGGGAGGCAGATTCCAGCTCAGTATACAGCAAGGGACAGCAAAGACCTTGTATCAGACAAGGCTGAGGGTGTAGACTGGCATGGTTGTCATGCAATGTCATCTACACAGCTACATTCATATACACAAACATACACGCGCAGGAGACAGAAAGAACCGAGTCACGATTCTTGCTGGGATGGAAGTGGGGATTTAGGGAAACAGAGCAATCCATCTGCTTAGTGTGTGTGTATGGGTGCAGGGGGTGGGGGGAAGGTCATGCTCTGTGACCCCACAACCTCAGAATGTGCCTGTGTTCAGAGATAGGGCCCTTGTAGAGGTAAATGAGAAAAAATGAGTTCACTAAATTAATCCCCCCGGGGTCCTGGTAAAAAGAGGGAATCTGGATACAGCCACCCACAGAGGTATGGTCCTGTGAGGAAAGAGAGAAGAAACGTATCTACACACCTGGCAGGAGCCCAGACTCCTTGACTTTGAACTCAATTCTTTAGACTATGAGGAGGAAATGTGTATGCCATTCGTTACACAGTGTGGACAGACTGACACAGAGGAAACATCTGTGATTGTATCTTCTGTACTTGGTCTCACCTGGGCACTGGAGCTGTTCGGATGTTTGTGCTTCCTCGGCATTTCCATCAGAATGGTGGATGTCCATTTCCCCAGTACTAGGGCAGAGTGAGATTTTAAACTAGGACTGGCGTTATGGGATTGTCTTCTAAATTAGTTGAGAGACTGAGGCAGGAGGCTACAAGTTCAAGAGAATGAAAGAAGAATAAAAAGAATACAACGGTAAAAAGAAGTTGCAGGTGTACCTTAGTGGTAGAGCACCTGCCTAGAATCCCCCAGTGAGGGGCTGGGGTGTGGCTCAGTGGTAGAGCACCTGCCTAGAATCCCCAGTGAGGGGTTGGGGTGTGGCTCAGTGGTAGAGCACCTGCCTAGAATCCCCCAGTGAGGGGCTGGGGTGTGGCTCAGTGGTAGAGCACCTGCCTAGAATCCCCCAGTGAGGGGCTGGGGTGTGCCTCAGTGGTAGAGCACCTGCCTAGAATCCCCCAGTGAGGGGCTGGGGTGTGCCTCAGTGGTAGAGCACCTGCCTAGAATCCCCCAGTGAGGGGCTGGGGTGTGCCTCAGTGGTAGAGCACCTGCCTAGAATCCCCCAGTGAGGGGCTGGGGATGTGTCTCTGCATAGAGCACTTACTTAATATGACCAAGGCCCTGGATTCTGTCCCCAGTGCCTCCTTTCCCTTGGTCAAGCAATCAGGGATGGAAAAAGGGTTCTTCCAGTCTCCATCCAGTCAATGCTGTTCCTTGTCCAGCTCTCTCTCTCTGGGAAGTCAGCAAAAGCTTGCCTTCCTGATGTTGATTCCCGAGGACTTTGGTCCAGAAGACCTTGTTGAAGCTGGAAACGGAGACTTGTAATGGCCTCCGACTTTGTGAAGGGAGCTGGCATGTAGGACAGCAGGGCGTCGGGGTGTTCTCTGCTTGTAGCTGCAGATTTACGTAAATACAGGCCGTGGACTCCACCCAGCTTTCCTTCCTTTCCCCTCCCCTGCGTGGAACATAAGGGGCATTGGAGCTGATGGTTGGCGGATTCCCTCCGCCTGTCAGTGAGCGCCACTTAATTCCCAGGCAAATGTCGACTTATCTCATGCGTGTGCGGGGGCTTAGGCATCTCTCATCAGCTTGGAGGCTGTAGCAGGGAGGAAAAGACAAGGCCACCGAGCAGGGTGACTTGCCCTACCCTGGCCTGAGCTTCCTCCAGCTTGTCTGTCACATGCACCCACCGGGAACCATGAAAGAGGGCTCCAGAAAGCCAGACTGACCTCATTCCTGCTCGGACTCCGGACTGGTCCCTGTCCTTTCATGAATCTCAGTGTCCCTATCTGAAAAAGCATGGACAGCCCTCCTTGCTGGCATTGTCCTAGTCTGATGAGCTTCTTGGGAGGTTGGGGCAGGAGGATTTAGAAGTTCAAGCGTAGACTGGGTAACTTATTGAGACCCTGTTTCAAAATAAAAACAAGTTAATAGAAATAAAAAATGAAAAAGGTGACATATACCTTTAATCCCAGCACTTGGGAGGCAGAGGCAGGCTGAAGTCCCTGAGTTCAAGGCCAGCCTGATCTACAGAGTGATTGCCAGGACAGCCAGAGTTACACAGAGAAACTCTGTCTCAAAAAAAAAAACCAGAAAAAAATAGTTTTAAACAGGCTGAAGGTGTGGCTCAGTGGTAGAGCACCTGCCTAGGATCACCCAGAGAGGGTCTGGGGTGTGGTTCAATGGTAGAGCACCTGCCTAGAATCCCCCAGTGAGGGGCTGGAGTGCGACTCAGTGGTAGAGCACCTGCCTAGAATCCCCCAGTGAGGGGCTGGGGTGTGGTTCAGTGGTAGAGCACCTGCCTAGAATCCCCCAGTGAGGGGCTGGGGTGTGACTCAGTGGTAGAGCACCTGCCTAGAATCCCCCAGTGAGGGGCTGGGGTGTGGTTCAGTGGTAGAGCACCTGCCTAGAATCCCCCAGTGAGGGGCTGGGGTGTGGCTCAGTGGTAGAGCACCTGCCTAGAATCCCCCAGTGAGGGTCTAGGGCGTGGCTCAGTGGTAGAGCACGTGCCTAGAATCCCCCAGTGAGGGTCTAGGGCGTGGCTCAGTGGTAGAGCACGTGCCTAGAATCTCCTAGTGAGGCAATGATATAACACCAGCCCAGCACGTTTCTGACCTTGGATTCCATCGTAAATAAAAAAAAGTTTAAAGCAAAGACAGTTAGGGAGCCAACATGGTGGCCTCAGATAAGTGAAAAAATAAACAAGGACACCCCAGCTGACCTAGCCATGGGTGGCCCCGTCACGGAATTCAAACAGTTAAAGCAGGAGGTAGACTTGTGTCCTGAGCCCACTTCCGATGTGGACAGACACAGGTGACAGCAGAGAGATGCGTGGGCGCTGAGAGGCAGGTGCACCTTAGATAGCCCATGCCCACCCAAGCCTTCCACACTCACCCCAGGGTGAGGAAAAGGACAAGGTCAAGAAGCCAGTCCTGCCCGCAAACCCAGCTCTGACACTGGGAGCTTCCACAGAGGTCGGATCCGGTCGTAGAGCAGAGACAGACTGGGGTTGGTGGTTCAGCTTGCTAGCATTTTGTGCATTAGTGTTTTTCTAAGACGCACAAGGCCTTGGTTCCATTCCTAGCACTGCATAAGGCCAGGCGTGGTAGAGCACACCCAATTCCAGCACTTGAGAGGTGGGAGAAGGAGGCTCAGAAATTCAAGGTCATCCTCAGCTACCTTTGAGGCTAGCCTGGGCTACAACATGAGAACTTGCCTCAAATAAAAAAATCAATATGTAAATAAAAACGTAAGAAGTGTTGATGGTGCTGATGGGTCCAGGTTTAGGAAACAACAAATGCAGGGTAGCTGGAGAGAGGCTTCCAACAGGCTCCCGGAGGGCAGAGTCCCCGCGGCTGGCTGTGTATGAGGTTCACACACCTCACAGTCGCTCCACTCTGTTCTTCCATCACCCAGTCTCAGCAGGCCTAAAGGGAGGAGGTGACCTCTTGCCCTTGGCTCCTATCTTCTCCATCACCCCCTCTTCTCCCTCTGGTTTCAGAGCTTCAAGAACCACAAAATTAGTTCTAAAGAAAAAAAAAATAACACCCGTTATTTCCCCGCTAATCCCGTAACTCCTTTAATTAAGTCAATGGTAGTCTAAATTGCTCTAAACATCTTTTGGGGGATTATATATTTTAATCATCATTATCCAATGAATATTTGATTATGGGGTTACCCTATAATCAAGAGTGAAAATATAATCCAAAAAAAGGGGGCATTTAATAACACTTTAAACGGCTGGGTATTTGGTAAAGGGCGGTGGAGGATTAGGTGCCGATTGAAGGGCTGGGCTGAGACACCCAGTCAAGGACTGCAGCTGTCCTTTACTTAAAAATGAGACCACGCTTTGAAAGGAAGAAGGGGAATTAACCCTCCCCCTCCATTATCCCTCATCACCTCCACCCTACCCTCCATCACCCCATCCTCCCCATCTCACTTCCCGTCACCCTATCACCAATGACTCCATCCCCGGTCATCCCCTAAAGTACCTCATCCCACCCTCCATCACCTCCATCACCTCTCACTCTGTTATACGTCGTTACTCATCAACTCTTACCCACCCACCGTCACCTCCATCACCTTTCTCACCCTGCCTCTGTGTCCACTAGTCACCCTTCACTCCACTTCCCATCACCCCACACCCTGTGCTCTGTCATCTCCCATCACCCCTCACCCTGCTACCAAGCCTTTTCTTGAGTAACAAGGTGTCTCGTCTGAACAGATCCTTGAGGAACGACTACAGCAATTGTCACTAGCCTTGGGGCTGGGACAGAGATAAAAAGGCCTTGAGACAGCCAGTGAGGGGAGGGCCCAAGGCTCCCCTGGATGGTGGCATTGCACGATGGAGTTCCACATGTCCATCTCCAGATTGAAGACCTGCCATCCTAGCTACTTGGGAGGCTGAGATAGAAGGATCAGGAGTTCAAGAACTGACTAGGCTACAGAGGGAGTGAGTTTAAGGGTAGTCTGAGCAACTTAAGGAGATCTTGTATCAAAAAAAGTGAAAAGAAGGCTGGGGTGTGGCTCAGTGGTAGAGCCCCTGCCTAGAACCCCCCAGTGAGGGGCTGGGGTGTGGCTCAGTGGTAGAGCCCCTGCCTAGAATCCCCCAGTGAGGGGCTGGGGTGTGGCTCAGTGATAGAGCCCCTGCCTAGAATCCCCCAGTGAGGGGCTGGGGTGTGGCTCAGTGGTAGAGCCCCTGCCTAGAATCCCCCAGTGAGGGGCTGGGGTGTGGCTCAGTGGTAGAGCCCCTGCCTAGAATCCCCCAGTGAGGGGCTGGGGTGTGGCTCAGTGGTAGAGCTCCTGCCTAGAATCCCCCAGTGAGGGGCTGGGGTGTGGCTCAGTGGTAGAGCTCCTGCCTAGAATCCCCCAGTGAGGGGCTGGGGTGTGGCTCAGTGGTAGAGCCCCTGCCTAGAATCCCCCAGTGAGGGGCTGGGGTGTGGCTCAGTGGTAGAGCCCCTGCCTAGAATCCCCCAGTGAGGGGCTGGGGTGTGGCTCAGTGGTAGAGCCCCTGCCTGGAATCCCCCAGTGGGGAGATGAAGGTGCGGGTGTGGCTCAGTGGTAGTGTTTCCCATCATGTGCCCGGTCTTGCGCTCAACCCCAGTACTACCAAACAGAAACAGAAACGAAAGACACACCCCGCAGCGTCTTCCTTGCGTCTAGCTTTGCGACCGGTCTCTGTGACCCTTGCACTCACTCTCCTTCTGGTGCCTGACACCATCCGCTAGTTGGACTCCTGTCCCGCCCTGTTCGTCAGACCACTCAAGCTAGCCTGGCTGCAGGGACCCTAGGGGGCGCCCTAGGCCCCACCCATCACCTCTGCCTGCTGTCTCCAAGAAGCTCCCCTATCGCTGAAACTGTTTGAGAGGAAGTTACCGCTCACGTTTTAGAGGCGCTTTTCAGGGGGAAACATCTGTCATTTAGCACTATGACGCTACGGGGACGCATGTTAAAACAATCTTGTTGCATTTAATTTACTTTCTTTCCAATACTGTGGAGAGAAACAGAGATTCCCAGGTGCTGGGGCGGCGGGGAGCGGGGAGGAGGATAGATTCAGAAGCCCGTCCCTGCCCCCATCTGCAAGACATGCCTGTGTCCCCCAGGCGACTCCCCAGGGCAGATTGATTTATTCCTCTTCAGACCTGCCAGGGGGCCACTGTGGGAACTGAGCGCAGCTACCTCGAAGGGACAAAGAAGGCTGTGTGGGGCTGTAATGTCAGCATGAGGTGGGCAGGAAGGAGGCTCCTGTGTTCTCCCAGCCGGGGGCTCTCCCTTCTCCCAGGACGCTCATCCCATCTGGGCTCCAGGGTCCACGTTTCCCACCCGTACGCATGGGAAACAGCAGAACTGGCCCCTTGTCCATGTGTCTTTGTGCTCCCCACCCTTGGGGGAGACACTGTGTGTCAACGTCCTTTCCAGGCCACATGTCCCAGCACGGTCTGTACCACTGAGTGGTTGGCAGAGGGTCTCCACTTCACACAAGAGGAAACAGGACTTCAGAGATGTCCAGACACACAGCCAGGCAGTAGCTGAAGGTGGATTTGAAAGTCGACGGGCTGTGTGGGAGGGTGGGGTTAGTTGGCAGTGGCTATGGGACTATGACTTTGGGGGGCACAAGCCTTAGAGCTCTTGACTTGCATACATATCGCTTCTGATTGGAGCCAGTCTGCTCCTTCCTCCTGGCTACCTGGGAGTTCCTAGCCCCTGGGGTCCATTTGTATAGCTACCTTTGCTGCAGAGAGAGATGGAGATGGAGATAGAGACAGATAGATACATAGATACATAGATGATAGATAGATGATAGGTAGATAGACAGATGATAGATAGATGATAGGTAGGTAGATAGATGATAGACAGACAGACAGACAGACAGACAAATAGAGAACTATCTCTTACCTCTGCCCTGACAGGTTGCTGGACACCACTCAGTTGCTCCATTGCTCAAGGCCTAGAGGATCTCGGGCTTTGCCAAGGCCTATGCTCAAAGGATCCTTTAACAATTTTCTCCAAGCTGGTGTGGGACCCCCGGAATCTCAGGTCCTGGCAGCAGGGGTTGGGGTGGTGGTGGTGGTGGTGGAAAAGGCCTGGGGTCAATGTGGCTTGGCTGTGTGACACTCTGGAGTTGTCCTATGCCAGGCCACTTTCACCATCTGGGACGGGAGGGAGGATATCAGGGAGGCCACAGGGCTGTGTTTCATACCGATGGGGACAGGGAGGTGACATCTCCGTAGTGGCCCATGAATGTCTGCCTCCTGGGTTTGACTTGGCATAGCCTACAGGGACAGATGACAGGCACCCTCAGCCCTGACTTCTTTCTCATGGACCTACTTGGGGAGTCAGCCTCCCCATCTGATATATGGGTGCTTACACCTCACTGTAGGTGGAACACCACCCCCAGACTTTGCCTCTGGTTCTGTGTGACTGACCCTTCTCTCCGGCCCTGGGATCCACCAACTACCAACCATTTCTTTGTCCTTGGCCCTGGAGGAAGCCTCCCGGGCCTGCCCTGAAGATGGGATGGAGGATGGGCAGGGCCTGGTGATGCCCTCTACACAGCGCTGCCTCCTGCAGGCCTGGTGTAGTATTTCTTTTTGGGGGCTCTCTGGGGCTACCAGGGACAAGAGGCCAGCTCTTGACACAGCTCCTCCGGAGTCTCCCATTGCAAACTACAGGTGTTAGATGTCACACACAAAGGCAGGCACACTCCAGGCGTGGTGGCGCACACCTTTAATCCCAGCACTCGGGAGGCAGAGGCAGACAGATCTCTGTGAGTTCGAAGCCAGCCTGGGCTGCAGAGTGAGTTCCAGGAAAGGTGCAAAGCTACACAGAGAAACCCTGTCTCGAAAAACAAAACAAAAACAAAAAATAAAACAAACAAACAAAAAAGGCACACACGGGGTGGAGGGTGGGGAAGAGGCCCCAGGCAGGGGAATTCTCCATCCTCCTGGCTAAGGCTCCTCCCTTTCTTCCTCTGGTGCAGGTCCAGTCGCTGGGCTGGACACAGAACCATGGGCCCCACCAGACCCCAGCTGTCTTTTCTCTTGAATGGCAGGCTGGGCTATGAAGAGGGGTTCGCTCCTTGTTTCTAGGTCCCCAGGGCTTCCAGACCTTTGTTGAATCCTCCAGTCAGTGGCCAGACATCAGAGGCCGGAGCAGAGGCGGTGCAGGATGGCAGCCATTCAGGAAAACCGTTCTCCTCCTCATCCTTCTGTTTGACTTGGAGGGCTGAGCCTGCCCTGGGCCCAAGCACCTCCCAAGCTCTCTGTCTCCCATCAAACGGCATGAATAATTTAGTCTCTAATTAAAAGTGAGGTCAAGCAATGAAGAATGGCTGTGTGGACCCTGGCACTGTGATGCATTAAATCCCCGAGACACCAGAGGCAAGGGGCCAGGGCTCCAGCTCACACAGCAGACCTGGGCCTCACTCACAGGGACAGTTTCCGGGGCCAGCTAGGCAAGAGGCCCCTGGAAGGGGACCAGTGAGAGGGCTCCGTGGGTAAAGGTGCCTGCCGCCAAGCCTGACCGCTGGAGTTCGGTGTCCAGGACATGGTAAGAGACAATTGACTCCGGAAAGCTGACCTCTCACCTCCACATGCTTGGGGTAGCCCGTATGTGTGAGAGCATGCACATATACACACATCGGTGCACAGAATAAAACCTTGAAAAAAAATGTAAAAAGGAAAAGAGAATTCCCCGTGACTTGGGCCATTGTGCCCCAGGGTCCCTCAGTTGACCTCTACAGTTGTCCCTGAGGGTCCCTTCCCTCCTGCTGTGCCTCCCTCAAACTCACCAATGCATCCTGCCTGTGAATTCCTTCTGGAACGCTCTTGCCTATCAGCCTGCTCAGCTTGCTCCCTCTCTTCACTACTTGGGTCACCTTGCTTGTCCACTGTGGCAGAAGGGCCGTCTGCCAAGTTCACTGCTCCTGGCCACTCTTCACCTCCCCGCACCCCCCCCCCCCCCCGCCGTGTGTGTGTGTGTGTGTGTGTGTGTGTGTGTGTGTACAACTTGCAGGGCGTTGGTTCCCCTATTCCACCATGTGGGTCCTGGGGACAAACTAAGATCCTCATACTGGTTGTCTCGCTAGCCGACCTCTGACTCAAAACAATATATTTTCATACATGGGATCCATGGAAAGTTTTTCTTTCTTGTTTCTTTCCTTTTGAAGCCTAGGTTGGCCTCAGACTCTCTATGTAGCTGAAGACCGACCTTGAGCTCCTGATCCTCCTGCCTCCACCTCCTGAGTGCTGAGATAGTGGCCCCTACCTCCCAAGGACCGGGATTACAAGCATGAGCCTCCGTGCCTGGTTTATGGAGCCAGCAGCGCTGGGAATGGAACCCAGGGCCTCACGTGGCCTAGGCAAGCCCTCCACCTCCACCAACTGCGCTATATCCTTAGCCTGCTGGAGTTGACGTCAACACTTGTATTTCTAGCTGGTAGATATAGGCCAGACCCTGTCTCTTCCCCAGGACATATATTAGGAGTATAATGTGTGTGTACAGACCTTCCCTTGTGGGCAGGGAGGGACAGGCTGGGTCACGCCCCCTCCCTTCCTTTGGATCAGTGGTCAGTGGGAAAGTGGCCTACAGAGCTCTTCAGGCCTCCTCTCCACATCACATCTAAGGACAGCTCAGGATAGGGAGAGAACTCTGTTGACTGCTTTAGGATGGTCCCTCACCCTCCTGAAGGGTCAAGGCCAATGGCTTCACCTTGGGTGACCAGCTTGGAGCAAGACGGACCAAGGTCGGCAAGCTCACCCATGTGATCAGTGTCCAGGAGCTGATTTGGGTGGAATTCTCTCCTCCCTGGCAGACTGTGGGAGTCTAGATGAGGCAAAGGCATTTCCTGGACCTCAGTGACCACCTTCAGTAAGACAGGGAGGCCACAGCTTGAGGCCTGAGACCCCTAAGGTCCATCTGCTCCCAGGCCAGCACTCAGCCTGAAGACTCTTCTGGCAGTTTTGAGTCCAAGATGGGAAGATAAGCCAGGGAGACCTCAGTCACTCCTGGAAGCTGCTGCTGTTCCAGAAGTGGTCCAGGAGGCCTCAGATAACCAGGAAGATCTGCGTAAAGAACAGCCCTTGGAGAGTGTGAGCCAGGCCTGAGACTCGAACCCAGAACTTCCACTGCACATGCTCAGTGCCCTCCTACCTCTCTCGGTGGGGATCTTCTTCCCCTACTCCCCCAGCTGCTCTGGATACTGGTTTGTTTTTTCCAAAGGAGGACTGTGTGGGAGGAAGATGCAGGGGCAAGGGCGGGGGCCGAGGGGGGCAGAGAACCGTTGGTTAGCCGATTAAAGATGGATATTTTGTTTGTTACAATCAAAACCTCTGATTTCAGTTTTATAAATTTTTAAAATATTAATTATATTTTGGCAAGCGTACGGAGGTGAATGCATCCGCGCCGGCGCCTGCTTAGAAGGCAACTCTTGGGTGTTTGGCCCAGATTAGCTGTGGCAGAGGCTGGGCATTTTAATCCACCTTGTTAAGTTATTAAATTTTCTTTATTTACATGGGGATCTCACTTTCATTAGTATTGTAACAGGTGTTCATTAACAATTTATCATTTGGGAGGCCGTGAGACAACAGCTAAAGAGAGACATTGCTACAAAGTTTACTCTTAATTACAAGAAAGGCAGCTTGGAGGACAACACCCTGCTACCGCTACTCTAGCCACTTGCTCTCTAGCTTTTTCCAGAAGCTTCTAGAACCTTCCTTGTTGGGCCCCAGCCAACATCCCTATATTGTGGTCAGGGAAAAAGTGGTTTTGTTTTCTTGTTTTCTCTCTCTCTCTCTCTCTCTCTCTCTCTCTCTCTCTCTCTCTCTCTCTCGTGTGTGTGTGTGTGTGTGTGTGTGTGTGTGTGTGTGTGTGTGTCGTTCTGTAGCCCAGGCTGGCCTTGAACTCCCAGACATTCTCCTGCCTCAGCTTCCTGATGGCTGGGCTTACAGGCATGCACTCCCTCACCTGGCTTCTGGAAGCTCCTCTGTTCACACCTCCCTTATCTGAGCTGTGTGGGATGACATGGTTTGTCCTGGGTGACTTGGCATGTGCAGCCCCAGTGACTCGACAGGCACTTAACTCCCAAATGTCCAACTGCCTAGGTCCTGGTGGGTAAGGCCAGGGCAAGAGCGATCCCACCTGCCTTCCAGTAGCTCTGGGTGATCTGAGAGGAGGCAGCTGAGCCATGGAGGGTAGACTGGTGGCTTGAGTGGAGGAAGTTACCTTTGAGAGGACCTCTGCTCTCTTGTAGGCTGTCCTGGGAGATCTTACATGCAAGTAGATGACAATAGGTGGGAAAGGGACTTCCAGCCTGCATCGGTCCCTGAACTTTGGTCCAACTCCCAGAGGGTCTCCTCAGGACCACTCCAGGGTCTATCCGGGAGAGAAGCTAGGTGTTCCAGACTCTGGGCACCCTGAAAGCAGGGGCCTGTGGCTTTTTATGGTTTTCATTTTCTTTCCTCTTGATTTTTTTGTTTGTTTTTTGTCTTTTGTTTTTCAAGACAGGGTTTCTCTGTGTAGCTTTGAGCCTTTCCTGGAACTCACTCTGTAGACCAGGCTGGCCTTGAACTCACAGAGATCCACCTGCCTCTGCCTCCCAAGTGCTGGGATTAAAGGCGTGTGCCACCATGTCCGGCTTCCTCTTGATTTTTTATTTGTTTGTTTTAAACCCTATTTTTACTTAGGCAATGCCTTCTAATGGCTCTGTGTGTGTGTGTGTGTGTGTGTGTGTGTGTGTGTGTGTGTGTATGAGCGCGTGTGTGTTTAAGATGGAGCCCAAGGACTTTTAAATGTTCCACAGAGTACTCTACTGAGCCACACCCCAGCCCCTCACTGGGGGATTCTAGGCAGGTGCTGTACCACTGAGCCACATCCCAGCCCCTCACTGGGGGATTCTAGGCAGGTGCTCTACCACTGAGCCACACCCCAGCCCCTCACTGGGGGATTCTAGGCAGGTGCTGTACCACTGAGCCACATCCCAGCCCCTCACTGGGGGATTCTAGGCAGGTGCTCTACCACTGAGCCACACCCCAGCCCCTCACTGGGGGATTCTAGGCAGGTGCTGTACCACTGAGCCACATCCCAGCCCCTCACTGGGGGATTCTAGGCAGGTGCTCTACCACTGAGCCAAACCCCAGCCCCTCACTGGGGGATTCTAGGCAGGTGATCTACCACTGAGCCACACCCCAGCCCCTCACTGGGGGATTCTAGGCAGGTGCTCTACCTCTGAGTTATATCCTCAGTCCTTCCTATAGATTTTCTGAGAATCAGTGTGGGATTCTCCTCTGCTTCGCTTGCCCCTAGCCCAGGGTAGATGAGTGGGTAGCCAGAAGAGACATAGGCCAGGGACGGGTGAGAGGAAGAAATTAAAAACCCTATGGCATGAGGGGTTCTAGAGACCTACCAGGACTAGGATGTCCATGGGGGCCTTTTCCTTGCTTGTCCCCCTGTGGACCACTGCCCAAGAGTTCCTGGTTGGACACTTCAAACCACCTCTTTCATGCCCCTGCTTACTGTAGATCACCTTGTCTCTTCAAGCCCACCCACCCCTGCTCAACCAAGGCCCCCCAAGAGAAAGTAGCAGGGCCAGAGGGGGTGGTACCTAGGAGCTGACCAGGTGACTAAGCTTAGCCACCTCTCCTGTGGTCAAGGCACAGAAGGCTAGTGGAGTCTATTGGCCGCGTCTTGGTTGGTTCTAGTCACAGAGGGCGCAGTGACAAGAGCGTGCCCACGTCTTGGGGCACCTTGTTCTGGGGACTTTTGGGGGGTGGAGCTCAAGCTCTTGAAACCCCAGGAATGCTGTAGGTGGCTGAGGTTTTCTCTCTTGCACCTCTCACCTTCCCAACTTCCCAGCCGCCAGCCTGTCCGGCTCACAGACGGACGGGCAGGGGCATCCTGGTCCTCCCTGCATCTTACAGGAGCACCTCGGTGACTGTGCCCCTCGCTGCCTCTCCGGATGTTTCCACGGATGGGTTTTTAATATTCACAGCGACACTGACAATTTCCCCTGCCTTGTTACCGAGAGCCAGCGCCGGGTCTTCATTGTGTCTGTGGACAGTTGGTTTATTCGGAGCCACTTAAAGACTCAAGAGTGATTCTCTTTTGTAATTTGAGAAGTTTCATGGGCGGAACATCAAAGTGACTGGCCAGGAAGCTGTATCTCCTCTGCTGGTCCCACTCCCCCTCTGTCATTTTGTTGAATCTCTCTTCCTAGCCATGCTGAACCCTCAGGCATGCTGAGCAGGGCAGGCTGGGCTCTCATGTGTGTGTGTGTGTGTGTGTGTGTGTGTGTGTGTGTGTGTGTGTGTGTGTTCACGCATGCATGTGCGGGAATGTATGTGTGAGTGTGAACGTGCATGGGTGTGTGAGAGAGAGGTGCTTACAGTTTGTGTTCTTGGAGGATTTTGTGTGTGTGTGTGTGTGTGTGTGTGTGTGTGTGTGTGTGTGTGTGTGCAGGCGTGTGCACACATCTGTAGAGGTCAGAGGTCACTCTTAGGTGTTATTTTCCTTAGGTGTTATTTTCCTGAGATTTTTTTTTTTTGAAGCAGGGTCTCACACTAGTCTGGAACTTGTGGATTCAGCTACGTTGGTTGGACAGTGAGCTCCAGAGATTCTCCTCTGCTTCCTGTGCCCCTAGCCCAGGGCAGATGAGTGGGTAGACAGAGACAGTTTGCCTCCCCAGGAGCTGGAATGCCAAACACATACCACCCCATTTCATCCTTTCTTTTTCATGTGAGTTGTGGGGATTGAACTCGGGTCCTCATGATTGCATAGCAAGCCGTTTGCTGACTGAGCCACCACACCAGCCCACCCTAAAAGGCTTGGAAGCTGCAGATAGGACACTAGCTGACCACAGGGCCTTTTACTATAAAGTTCAGACCTGGGTCATGCCCTTTTCTGTCTCTAGGCCCATCTCAGGGCTCAGTCTTCCTGCACATAAAATGGGTGTCTTGGCACTACAGAGAGAGCTTGGCAGTTAAGGGGCTCGCTGTTCTAGTGCTAGGACCAGTTTGATTCCAAGTCACACTGAGTAACTCACAGCCGTAATTGCGGGGCCAGGGTTCTCTCCTGGTCTTCTTGGCATTCACCCCACCTGTACCCATGCCCCAACATATATATGCAAATACAAATAAAATAAATAAGATCTCTCTCTCTCTCTCTCTCTCTCTCTCTCTCTCTCTCCCTCCCTCCCTCCCTCCCTCCCTTCCTCCCTCCCTCCCTCCCTCTCTCTCTCTCTCTCTCTCTCTCTCTCTCTCTCTCTCTCTCCCTCTCTCTCTCCAAGACAGGGTTTCACTATGGAGCCTTGGCTGGCCTGGAGCATGCTATGTAGACCAGGCTGGCCTCAAACTCACAGAGATCCTCTTGCCTCTCTGCCTTCCGAGTGTAGGGATTAAAGGTGTGTGCTATCATGCCTAGCAGATAAATAAATCTTAAAACACCACCACCAACAACAAACCCAACAAAACAGAAATGGATGTCTTGGCTCAGAACAGGGTTATGAAGTCACATCGGCACAGGAGTCTAGCAAGCCCCAAACACTGGTGGGGTTGTCTGAATATTTCAGTGGAAGAGAGACCCATCCAGTAAAGTCTGTGTGTAGGAGCTGGGGAGACATGGGGGGCCAAAAGGGAGAATTTGACATCTTTGGGTGGCGGCGGGGGTGATCATAACATGCATGTTGATGGTTGACTGGGTGATAGAAAACAGTGGGAGAGGGCACTTGGATCATTGAAAGTTGGCTATCCTTGATTCCTTCTCTTTTTGGGACTGCCGTTCCCTTATCAAGGTGCCTCAAGGCCACCCCTGAGTAAATGCCAGACCAGGGACTAAAAGTGTCCCAGGTGCATCCTGGGCTCTTTGGTTTTCCTAGGGCGAGTTGGACAAAACCATCCAGGCTTAAACTTACCTGGAGTCTTCACTTTGGAAAAGAACCTGAATGCTGGAAATAATTGAAAAATTGTTAAAAGCATAATTGAGTATGTAGCTCAAAGGTAGAGTGCTCATTAAAATCTCCTGGTGAGGAGTTGGGGTGTGACTCAGTGGTAGAGCACCTGCCTAGAATCCCCCAGTGAGGGGCTGGGGTGTGGCTCAGTGGTAGAGCACCTGCCTAGAATCCCCCAGTGAGGGGCTGGGGTTGTGGCTCAGTGGTAGAGCCCCTGCCTAGAATCCCCCAGTGAGGGGCTGGGGTGTGGCTCAGTGGTAGAGCCCCTGCCTAGAATCCCCCAGTGAGGGGCTGGGGTGTGGCTCAGTGGTAGAGCACCTGCCTAGAATCCCCCAGTGAGGGACTGGGGTGTGGCTCAGTGGTAGAGCACCTGTCTAGAATCCCCCAATGAGGGGCTGGGGTGTGGCTCAGTGGTAGAGCCCCTGCCTAGAATCCCCCAGTGAGGGGCTGGGGCGTGGCTCAGTGGTAGAGCACCTGCCTAGAATCCCCCAGTGAGGGGCTGGGGCATGGCTCAGTGGTAGAGCACCTGCCTAGAATCCCCCAGTGAGGGGCTGGGGCATGGCTCAGTGGTAGAGCACCTGCCTAGAATCCCCCAGTGAGGGGCTGGGGCGTGGCTCAGTGGTAGAGCACCTGTCTAGAATCCCCCAATGAGGGGCTGGGGTGTGGCTCAGTGGTAGAGCCCCTGCCTAGAATCCCCCAGTGAGGGGCTGGGGCGTGGCTCAGTGGTAGAGCCCCTGCCTAGAATCCCCCAGTGAGGGGCTGGGGTGTGGCTCAGTGGTAGAGCACCCTCGCAGCATGTGCAAAGTCCTGTTTCTGTCCCCAGTAGAGTAAAACAGAAAGTTAAAAATGCTGTGTTGCTGGTTGTACAACATTGCAAAAATACTGCCAGTTGCCCCTGAAATATGGTTAACATGGCAAATTTTTATGCATATATATTTTACCATAATAAAGAATACCATGAGGCCCTGCAGGCTCATGTGCCACTTTTACTTCAGACTGAGAAATTGTGGTGATTTTTTTCCTCTCGTGCCGCTACCCTTGTCTCTCGGATATTGTTAGTCATAGATTTGTTTGACATGAATAGACCTACCGCAGCCATCTTCTGAGATAGCCAGGCTCCAGTGCTGAGTTTCACCTGAGTGTTGGGGTGTGGATCAGGGTGGGGATGAGGGTGACCTGTGTGCCCCAGTCCCTGCCAGCTGTGCCTCTTCCCCTTTCGCCAGCGTCTGTGGGACTCCAGCCACATTGCTCTGCTGCCCCACAAGGCCACCAACACTGAGCTATTTTATGATTCTTGCACTTTCAACTATAGCAAGATAAATGGGCACAATTATCCCATTCCCAGCCCAGGAACATATGGCCTGGCGTATATGGGGCCAACTTCACCAGAAAGCCACGACAGCCCGGGGTTCCCTCAGAGCGCCGCCTCCCATCCCAGCAGACAGCTGGCTAATCATCAGACGTCTTTACAATATTTTTACTTATAATAAAGTAATAAAAACGCACACTTAAGCAGTGCATTACGGTTCTAACACAGCCAGGGAACCTAGGGAGGCTGGGTTTGTTGTGAGTTCACAGTCCTGTTCGGCACAGAAGCACTGGGGGATGGATGGTGGATCCACAGCTTCGGGCCACTGTACCAAGCCATACCTGCCTGGTGGGTCTGACTCCTATTTATAGTTGAGATCCTGTTTGTGCAGTGGGGTTTCTTCTCTTCCATTCTTCAGGAGTTTTGAGGGCAGTTAGAGAGATACCCCTCTGAGAAGCTTGTGGGAGCTAGGGGCCATGTTCCCTGAGAAATGGCAAACGTGATATTGAGGGATAGTATCAGAGAGTTTCCAAGACCTGAATTAGGCCCAGCTGTGAACATGGGCCTGTTGATAAGCACTAGAACTTTCCAAGTTCCCTCTATCCATGGCCTGATCTGGGGTGGGGGTTCTCTGTTCTGGGGACAAGCAGACAGGACATTCCAAAGACAGGTGTCCCCTGAGAGCTGGTGATATGACCAGGATTCCTGCCACCTGATCTCTGGAGCCCCAGCACCCAGGTTTGGAGTGTCCCGGGCAGGAGGTTCCCCACCCCCACAAGGCCTGTCCATGTGTAACTCCTTGGCCACCCAGCCTGTACCCTACCGAAGAACCCAGGAGAGCCCATCACCTATGGAGCTGTTTTTTCAGGCTTTTGATGGTTAATCATCATAATCAACTTGATTGGATTTAGAATCACCACGGAGGGATGGAAGGGGTGGGTCAGTGGTTAAGAGCACACAGTGTTCTTCCAGAGGACATGAGGTCAAGTTTCTTACAATCACCTGTAACTCTAACTCAAGGGAGTCAGATGCCTCCGGCCTCTGCAGACGCTTGCATGTACACACACACACACACACACACACA
Organism: Peromyscus maniculatus bairdii; assembly: GCF_049852395.1. Classification (NCBI taxonomy): domain Eukaryota; kingdom Metazoa; phylum Chordata; class Mammalia; order Rodentia; family Cricetidae; genus Peromyscus; species Peromyscus maniculatus. The sequence goes on from NC_134874.1 coordinate 42,724,651, forward strand.
CACACACACACACACACACTAAAAATACAATTATAGAAACACACCTCTGGGTGCCTCTAGGAGGAAACAGGTTGTTTTCACCAAGGCTTGCTTAAGTGAGAAGAGAGGATCCATCCTGAAGGTGGGCAGCACTCAGCCTGAACAAAAAGGAGAAAGTGAGCTGAGCACCAGCATCCGTCTCTCTCTGCGTCCTGACTGTGGATACCACATGACCAGCCGCCTCTCATGCCTGCCATGATGCTTTTTCTGCCATGATGGACTGTGCGCCCTCAGACTGTGAGCCAAAAATCAACCCTCCCTTCCTTAAGCTGCTTTTGTTAGGGGTTTTCCTACAGCAGTGAGAACGTTAACTCATACAGTGACAGTGGGTTCTGTGTGGAAAATGAAGCCAGGACCATCCCCATTCCCTACCCCACCCTCCCTGCTCACCCCCATCACGCCTACCTCTGAGACTCTCTCCTAGCAGCCCCAAGAGGGATACGGTGGCTCCGTGTGCAGGGAAAGAAACTGAGGCTGGGAGAGTTAGAAGTGACTCAGATCCTATGTGTAGGTGACCTTGAGCCAGATGGCAGGTGGCTGTGTGCCCTCAGCAGAGATGCTGCCTCTGGGTGGGTGCTACTGACGTGGGGCACATGGGGAGAGGACCCTCTACTCTGGCATCACCCCTAATCACAGATGCAGTTCTAGAGTGGGTGAAAAGCAATGTCCCATGAGACAGAAACTTGAGTGGCAAAGGGCAGGTGCCATCCTAGACAAGGGGGAGGGAGGGGCCACTGTAGCCAGTGTTTGTTGCAAAGACAAGTGATAAGTTGATGCCCCATGGCATCTCTAGAGACCTTCCAGGCAGGGAACAGCATGTGCAAGATCAGAGAGAGAGAGAGAGAGAGAGAGAGAGAGAGAGAGAGAGAGAGAGAGAGAGAGAGAATGACACCAGCTGAGGGAGAGGTGGAGTGGGTAGGTGCCATGGTGACAGGTTGGGTGAGTATTATGTGACTTTTCCTGGGGTGACGTGAACAGACACCCATTCATTCCAGATGACAGACCAATGGAACGTTCTGCCTCAGTCTAACTTAAAGCAGTAAGCTAACTGGGGTTATCTTACAGGGGTGTGAGCAAAGGTCACTTACAGAAGCCTGGGCAACCCAAAGTCAACTGTATCACTGAAAAACGCACACAAAAGCTGCATTCCTGGGACTCCTTGCATGAACCACAGGTAACTGGGCCAGTAGGAGTCTCTACTTCACAAATAGTTGTTACTGCTTACGGAACCCTGGGGACGGGCCTTGTGAATCTCCTGAGCTTCAGGAACCTCCTGAGCCTTGCAAGTTTCATTTACTTGCTGAGTCTTAAGGAGGACACATGCACAACAGTGGGCTGGAGCAGAAGAAGCTTGGAATAGACTAGAGTCTGGAAGGTCAGACTATAAAGGGCTGGGGAGAGTAACCAGGACAGGTTGTGCTGGCTCCTTCCAAGAATGCTAGGAAACGTGTAGGGAGCCTTCCACAGGGTGGCTCATTGCCCCAGGTCCCAGGGTGAAAAGGGCAGGGCCGGAAGCTTTGGAGATGTCCACTGTATGGTGCTCACTCCTCTCATAGATTTTGTAACCAATGGCTGTGGTCTTTCCCAGTATGGAGCCTATCTATGGAGAAGGAACTAGAAGACTGGATCTCTAGGGCTGTGTGAACTATCTATTTCTTTAAGGAAACCATCTCCAGATCCTGGTATACAAGGCTCCTCTTTTCCACTTCCCTGAACCTGGAATGGGATGCTGAGTCACATGGTGGCCTGGGCCCTGTCCAGGAAACATCTGAGGTCTGATCTTCCCTGAGCCGGTCCCTGACTTGGCCAGGTACAACAAGGACATAAATGGGTCCTCACTCAGGGGATCTGTCCCCAGAGTTGCCCTCTAGCTCTGGCCACTCAAGGCAGGTGTGCCTTATTCTCTAATCATGGCAGCCGGTGGCAAAAGACGCCACTCCCAAGTCCCAGCTTTCACCCTGGCCTTGCCACCCTGCGTCTGGAAGTGGCATGAACCTTGTCTATGGCACCCGTTGGGTCCTCCATCCTTCTCAGAGCCTTGCCCCCTCTTTCTCCAGCACGCTGGAGAGGAGTTGGCCTACCGACTTGTGTTTGCATTCTTCTAGTCACTCCCACCATGTGGGTAGCATCCATCCTTGGCCCCAGAGCCCTACAGGGGCTGTGCAGACAGACTTGTCTGTAAAAGCGTGAATGAGGCAAGCCCCATGCAATTTTGAGTCACGCCTGAAATCCTCTCTGCCGCTGATGGCTGTCCCCCCACCAGGCTGGAGGCCCTAGAGCTCACAGACACAGGAGGCTGCTGCTGACCTCATTGCTCAGCTTAGGGTCCACTGACTAGACTGGCTCATCACCACACACACCTGCTGTCACTTTACTAGTGACACTGGTCAAGAGGGTCATGGCTGGGTGAGGTGATGCAGGCCTGGTATCCTAGCAGGAGAGTATGACAAGTTCTGGGCTACAGAGTGAGTTCAAGGACAGCCTGTGCAATTTAGTGAGATCCTGTCTCCAAATAAAAAGGGCCAGGGATGGAGCTCAGTGGTAGAGCACCTGCCTAGAATCCCCCAGTGAGGGGCTGGGGTGTGGCTCAGTGGTAGAGCCCCTGCCTAGAATCCCCCAGTGAGGGGCTGGGGTGTGGCTCAGTGGTAGAGCACCTGCCTAGAATCCCCCAGTGAGGGGCTGGGGTGTGGCTCAGTAGTAGGGTGCTTGCATTGCAGGTGAGGTCCTTGGTTCCAACTCCAGCACAAAAAAGGGAAAAGATAGAAAGAAAAAAAAGAAAGGAGAGCCTGGAGAGAAGTTTCAGCTTTAAGAGTGCTTGCTGAGCTTGCAGAGGACCAGAGTTCAGTTCCCAGCACCCACATTGGTCTGCACACAACCTCCTGTAATTCCAGCTTCAGGAGGAATCTGACGCCCTCTTCTGGCCTCCATAAGCACTGCATACACATGTGGCACACACATGGCTAAATAAAAATAAATCTTTAAAGAAAGAAAAGAAGAAAGGAGCCACCACTTGGATCCACACCTCAGTCTACCGAGCCTGGGAGAAAAGGGACTACCCTCGGGCCCGTGCCCTCAGAGATTCCCGTCCACCCTTCGCCCTTCTGGTAGCCACCCGGAGACACGGCCACTCCTGGGCCTTGAAGCCTCAGGACCCTCAAAGGTCCCCACGTGATCACCCAGACCCTCTCTACCGCCTGGTGGGGCCTCGGGGGTTCTGTGGCAGCCGGCTTGATTGCGCGGCCCGGAGATGATTTTCAAGGTGAAATTTCTAGTCCAGTTGAGTCACTTTCGTTCAAGGCAACGCGCAAAATGTCATCCCCGCCCCGTTCCGCGGCGGCGTGCGTTCTCCGGTCGCATTTAAATTTACTCCCCTTTCCCTCTCTGACACCTGTTTAAATCAATATCTTCCTCTCCAGGTCGCGGGGAGAATGTGCCCGGCTCTCCACACAGCGCTTCTCAAATCCACTAAAATCAACACAATAATTGAAATATTTTCAAGCTGATTACACCGCAGCCCCAGGCTAGCCTGGTTGCTAGGGGTGAGCTCCACGGTTGCTAGGGGGAGTAAATCACACCGCATTATTTGATTTTTGTTATAGATATGAAACCGCTACTCCCACGATTAAATGTCTCTCAGCCTAACACCTATGGGACCTGGGGAGAGAGGGGAGAGAGGCTCCAACCTTGACCCTGTCAAATAAATATCTCTAACTTTTCCCGTCCTCCGGCTCCCAGCCAAACCTGTCTACCGTTTGCTTCCCCCCCCCTTCTTCTTCTTCTTTCTTTCTCCATTCTTCTTTCTTCTCTTAACCCGACTTTAAATAACAAAGCTGTGGGGACAAGGGGATGAAGACAGGAAAGGCAGTACAGTCTGTGAATGGTGGTTCGAGCAGGAACCTCACAGCCGCACCAGACTCTGGGTGGTGGCAGAGCTTGGTGGCAGCACCCCGTGGTCTTCCGAACACTGGCCACCTGGGTTCACTCCACTTCTGACCTGGCTGTGGCCAGGCTGGGTCCCTGGGGGCTGCTCATCCCTGGGTGCCCTGGTTTGCCCTCCCTCTCTCTCTCCCTCCTCCCCTCCCTCCCTCCCTCCCTCCCTCCCTCCCTCCCTCCCTCCCTCCCACCCTCCCTCCCTCCCTCCCTCCTTCCCTCCCTCTTTCCCTCCCCCAATGATTTAGACTGAGGTCCCAGCTTAGGTCTGGTAGGGTTCTTTTGGCTAGGGGTTGGGTGTTGTGGGGTCCCCAAGTCCCAGAATGGAGGCATCAGAGAGACAAATTCACACAGTCCAGGGAGGGTCAGAGAGAGGAGCGTGTGTGTGTGTGTGTGTGTGTGTGTGTGTGTGTGTGTGTGTGTGTGCGCGCGCGCGCGCGCGCGCGCGCGCGCGCGCGTTTTGGGGGCCTGCAGAGTCCCCAGTTGCTGCTCAGGGTGAAAGTCAGTGATGCCAGGCACCCCATCTCCTCCCCCTCTGGCTCTCCCAGCTTCCCCAGGCCGGCCCCCACTGGAGGAAGAATGGGTGTCCCTGCCAGCCAGGGCCGTCGCCTGCTGAGCTGTAAGTGCCTCTGTGTTCTCTGAGCCGGTGCCGCCTGTACGGCAGCAGGTGGGCGGGCGAGGCTGCCCTGCTGGGACCCGGCCAGCTGTTCTCATGAATGAATCTGAGTAAATTAACAAACACACACACAAACCTGTCACTTGCCTCATTCTTGATGACTCTAAGTGCTGGGCTGGGCTGCCCCACACGAGTAAGCTAGGGAAAGCCCAGGGGAGGCTCAGCATGACACCCCCCTCTTTGGAGCACCCCAGCTCTTGCCCTCCTCCTCCTCCTCAGCTTCTCCTTTGGGGGAGGGGTGGGTCACCCTTACTGCATCAAATCCTAGCCCAGACCCCTGGCTGCTCCTGGGGACCCCATGTACCTGGAGGCTGCAGCCTCAAGTTCTTGCTGCAGCCGACTCTTGCAGAGCCCCCAAATCCGAAGTCCTGCCTCACTGTCTCATGTATTCCATGATCTGTGGGTTAGTTCTGGTCTCCTCTCCTCCTCTTTCAAGACAAGGTTTCTCTGTGTAACCTTGGCTGTCCTAGAACTCACTCTGTAGACCAGGATGGCCTCACTCACAGAGATCCGCCTGCCTCTGCCTCCCGAGTGCTGGGATTAAAGGCGTGTGCCACCAGTGCCCAGCAGTTCTGGTCACTTGCTCTGGAAGCTGATGCAGATCACAGGAACCACCACTGAGATGGTTGTCCTCGTTCCTGTCCCAGCCTCTCACCATGGATGATGAAGCCCATCTAAGTGTGCTCAGTGCCGTAGATTGGCCTACATCCCTGGTAGGTGGGGTGAGAATTATCATTGGTTCCTGAAGATGCAAAGACTGGTACCAGGGACCTCCTCAATCACAGAGTCGGAGAACTGAACCTGGGTCTTCTTGGGGCTCATAGGATGTGGCACAAAGTTCTGTCCAGCACAGGTACCTTTGTGTCTACAAGCCTCATCACTACTCAGATGTCCCTCCTAATGCTGCCAGCCCAGGTCTCAAAGCCATCCACGTCACCATGCAGTGTCCCAGCGAAGGCCACAACCAGTCTTCTTGATGAGACTCATCTTTGAGTCCATCCTACCTGAGAAACTTTGGGGCACTTTCTTTAGGCCAGTGTGGGCACAGTGAGAGCTGAGGAAGTGAGTCCCTGAAGCTGAGCATGGACAGACCCTCCCAGGGGGCAACGAGGATGCCTTGCTGAGTCTCTGTTAGGTGTTCAAAAAGGGCTTTCTCGGCTCTCCCAGGAAAGACAGCCACTTGGGCTTCCCCCAGGCACAGATGAAGAAATTGAGGGCCAGAGAAATTTTGTCACTTGTGCCTTTGACTAGGAACAGGGGCAGAAGATGGTGTGGTGTGGGCCAGCCAGGAAGGGTGCAGCTTTGTGTATCTTAGCTTGGTTACCTGCGAGTACGTCCTAGCGTCTAGCCCTCTCGATGGGTAGGAATCCACCCAGGGACAGGCTGCGTTCAGTGAGGGGCTCCAGGCCCAGAAAGAGGCAGTGCCGACAGGCAGGGCATCTCCATCTGTGAACCCACCCCAGATTTGTCTATTTGTGAATTCAACCCTAGATTTCCCCATTGACAAACCCAGGTGCAGGTGTAGAAACGGGTGTCCAAGACCCTCTTTGATTAAAAAAGTTCAGCTGATCATAAAAAATTTTCTTAATAAAAAAATAAAGAAGAGAAAAAAACTTCAGCTGATCTGGGCACGGTGATATACATCTGACATCCCAGCATTCTTGAGGCTGAGGCAGGAGGATCTCCAGCCTGGGTTACCTGTGAAGACCCTGCTTCAACCCTCACCAAAGAAAGAAAAGATACCTGGAGAATACAGAAAAGTGTCTCAGGGGCTGGGAAGTTGGCTCCGCTGCTAAAGGTACATGTGGTATAAGCCTGACAACCTGAGTTTGATCCCAGGGACCCACGTGGGGAAAGGAGAGAAGACATTCCTGCAAGTCATCCTCCGACCCCCATGATGTGCTGCAGGACTCCCCCCAATAAAGACATTTAAAAATTATTTATGTGCATTCATGTTTTGCCTGCATGTGTATATCTGTATGAAGGTGTTGGGTCCCCTGGAACTGGAGTTACAGACAGTTGTGAGCTGCCATGTGGGTGCTGGGAATTGAACCTGTGTCCTCTGGAAGAACATCTAAAGCTCTTAACCGCTGAGCCATCTCTCCAGCCTTCATCCCCAGTAAAGACATTTTTAAAAAGAAGAAAAGTGTTAACAAAGCAAATTGCACTTTCAGTACTATCTGCAGTGGGGACAAACCCAGACTATCCCAGAATGGAGGGAGCCAGCCTTGTCTGAGGTCCTGGGTTATATGGGGTGGAGGATGGTCCTTCCCTGGAGACCCTGGTCTAGCAAGCTGAAACCTCTCACTGGGTCTTGAGCAGACTCCTACCAGGTCTCAGTTTCCCTCTCAGGGGCTCCCCAGGGTTCGGAGTGATAAGAACATGCTGGGGATAAAACATGCACTCGCTAAATTGTGCTGGTTACCTTGCTTTAATTCATTTTGCATAACATTCATTTATTCATTCATCACTCATTCATTCATATATGTGGGCAAATGCAAGCCACAGCTCACTTGTGGTCAGAGGACAACCTACAGGAATTGGTTCCCTCCTTCACCATGTGGGTCCCAGGCATCAAACTCAGATCTTCAGGCTTGGTGGCAAGTGCCTTTACCCACTGAGCCATGTCCCCTAAAGTTTTGAGATGTGGGTCTGGGACTCTGTCAACTGGAGGTCACGAGGTTACCCTCTGCTTGGGAAGACATCTCCTTCATCCCTGCCAATCCTCGGAGGTCTGGTTCTCACTACCACTTTGGAGACCCCAGCCTGATTCTTACCATCTGTCCCTGAAGGACATGGCCGCAGGTAGCTTGCTGTTGTAGAGGGTCAAGAGTGCCCCCCCTCCGTGTGTGTGTGTGTGTGTGTGTGTGTGTGTGTGTGTGTGTGTGTGTGTGTGTGTAGGGGGTGTGCTAGCCCCTGGCTTGTGGAGGGAAGCCATTGGTCCCCAGCTTGCATGCTCACTGATGTCCCTACAGATGACCTAGTGACTCTGAGTGGCTTTGGAGGAGTTAGGGCCAAGGCCTGTATCATGGGTCTCGTTGTCTGTATCCTCTCCCACGGCAGCCACAGCTTGCTTGCTGGGGGTATCAGCCCCAGGGTTCAGGGAAGCTGAACTCCGGAAGGAGTCTCAGGGTCACAGGGCACCTGGTGTCTTCCCCTCTGGAGACTGGCCTTGTGTCCACATTAGAAGTGGTCGAGGGTGCATAGGGAGGTTTGGAGGAAGGGATTGGCTGGGCTGGTAGGAATTCAAGGCTCAGAACCTAGTACGTGGGCCCTCAGGGAGCTTAGGGTCTGGTCCTTAGCATCTGTGGGTGTCCATAGCAACTGTGTTAAGCAGGTAGGGAACCCTTCCAGTGTGTGCCAGATGCCTGGGAGCTTGGCCTCTGGGACCCTGCTTGGAAAACCTGGTCCCTCAAGGCCCAGGCATTCCCCTAGCGTTCTCTGCCCACCTGGGGAAGCCAGCTCCCGCACAGGGTGGCGGGTGGCTCCCATCCTCACCCTGTACCCGCCGGCCCTCATAACCCAGCCGCAACCGCGGTCTTCTAGGACTTGATGATGGTCGGCCTCTGGCTTTTAGTTCATCCCCGCCCAGGCCTCCAGATAAAAAGCACTCAGAACTGGCTCCCAAGGGTCCAGAGAAGGCCCCGGAGTCCTATCCGACTGCCCACGGGGCCGCATTAACTCTCCCTGGCTGTTCAGCGGAGCCATCTGCCGCCAGGACGGGCGAGTCTCCCGGCAGAGACGCCGCGGTGACAAGCCCTGGCTGTGTGACCGCAGTTATCAACAGAACGCCACATCTGCCTACCCTGACACCAACAATGGTAGGCCATTTAGTCAGCCCCCTCCCCTGGCCACGGACAACAGCTCCCCGTATTATATTTTCTTACTCAATTAGCACTATCGTCCTTCCGAAATGGAGGCCAATTTTCCCATAATGACATCATTGTTAGGGAAGTGGCGGCGGGGCCGGGCTGTCACCGGGTTGCTGGAGACAGGTCCGTCTCTCTCCACTAACCCTGACAGGGAAGGGACGGGGCCCGGGTGGGAAGGGAAGGGGCGGCCTATCCTCGGCCACCCCGTCACCTCCGACCACAGACATTGTTTCCGACAGTTCTCAGGAGCAGTGTGGCGGAAAATTGAGTCCAGATTCATTAGGGTTGCCAGTGTGCCGCTCAAGTCAGTTAAATTGATACATTTCCTAACGAAATTGAAGTGCTTTGTGCTGCCAGCGGAAAGCCGGGTGACCCGCCTCGGCCCGCTGAGCAGCCGAACGCGCTGACGGATCCATTAGGCGGCCCAGCCCCGGCCCTCTCCCTCCGTTCCCGGCTCCGGCGCTGTAAATCTCAGCCAATTTCAGCCCTAATCATCATTATAAACGCTTCCTCCCTTCCTCCCGATGCCCCTGCCCGCGCCTCCGCCTCCATCACACACACACAGTCCCCAGTGTCACCAAGCCTCGAAAGCCTGCAGGGTCAGCAGACCTGGCCTGGGGGCGGGGGCCGAGTTTCCCAGACCCCTACACCTACCAAACAGCTCCCAAGTGGAGGAGGGACTGGTTCCATAGGCAGCGGGCCCATTTCACAGATGGGGAAACTGAGGTGCGGGGCTAGGAGAGTGGGAAGGACCACAGTGGGGACTTGGGGAGGTGACTCATTGGTAGGGCGCTTGTTTCGTATTCCCGAAGCCTGGAGGTCGGTTGAGGCTCGGCACCCAATAAACTGGGTGTGGTGGTGCTTGCACTCCGGAGATGGAGGCAGGAAGATCAGAGATCCAGTGTCATCCTTAGCTACATAGTGAGTTTGAAGCCAGCCTGGGCTACACAAGCTTCCATGTAAACAGACAAACAAAAACCAAAAATACTAAGAAGAAATTTAAAAAAATTAAAAAGGAACCCAGCATGTTTCTGTTTGTTGTTGAGACAGGGTCTCACCGCTATGTAGTCCTGGCTGGCTTGAAACTCACTCTGTAGACCAGGCTGGCCTCGAACTCACAGAGATCCTCCTGCTTCTGCCTCCCGAGTGCTGGGATTAAAGGCGTGCGCCACCACCGCCCGGCTCCACTTCTTCTTTTTCCCCCTTTTTTAAATGCAAACCCATAGAGACTGTCTGTAAATGTCAGGTGGACACCATTCAGGAAGCCACTCTCAGAGGGAGGGATAGAATGTTCTAGGAGGCCCATGATTTTTCCTCCCCACAGTCAATGTACTCCAAGAGAGTAACTGCTGCTCCAACTTTTATCACTTGTAATTCTTTTTTTTTTTTTTTTTTTTTTTTTTTTAAATTCTGGAAACAGGGTCTCATTAGGTTGCTGGAGCTGGCCTTGAACTCATGGCAATCCTCCTGTCTCACCATGAGTACTGGGTTATAGTTGCAAGAGATACTCAGCTATCACTTTATTTTGTTTTGTTGCAAGGCTGAGGATGGACCCAGGGCCTCATCATGACAGACGGAAGCTCTCTCTAAGCCCCACCCCCAGCCCTGTCACTCATCCCTGTGTGCTCAGAGTCTAGCCCTGCTCTTCTTCGGTTTGGTTTGTATGGCTGAAGGCAGCGTCCATGAGACTCCCATACTCTGCGTGCCGCTGCAGCCAGTCCCTTTTCGCTGCTGTGTAGTACTCCGTCACGGTCCTGTACCGAAGTCTACCTCCCTCTGCGCGTGCGGCTTCCAGTCTGAAGCTACGATGAGAAAGGCTGTTGCTGACAGGTCTTCTGAGCCTGGGCTTTGCCCCCTGCTCCATCTCCCCAGTTCCTCCATCTCTGTCCACAGAGCTGGCCTCCTTGCCCTTCCCCCTCTCCTCCCCTCCTCTCCCCTCCCCCCTCCTCTTCCTCGCTCTTCTCTTTGCCCCTCCTTCCATTCATTTCTCCCTCCTTCTTGCCCACAAGATGGAACAGGAAGTTCTACAACACCAAGAAGATGGACAGGCAGGAGGCGGGACTTCCCTTGCAGGACACTTAGACCCTTTAGGAATTCCCAGGACAGAGCCACACTATGACATCAGCACAACAGGCGTCAGGAGTCCCCAGTCACTCACATGGTGGCTGCAGAGGCCTGAGCTGTGGAAGGTGGTTATGGGGATGTGGATTGCACGTAAAATACATACAAGGTGACCTTGTATGTGGAGGCGTGGCCAACTGGATTGATATTTTGACATGGATTCTATCTTCAGATAATCATATTTTGGATCCATTATGATAAATTATTATTAAATAAAATATTTGAATCAACTTCATCTACTTATTTGTAAATGTTTATTTATTTTATTATATTTTATGTGTGGGAATGTTTGCCTGTATGGATGTATGTGCATCACATGCATACAGTGCCCACAGAGGCCAGAAGAGGGCATCAGATCTCTGGGAACTAGAGTTACAGGCATGTGGGTGCTGAGAACCAAACCCCTATCCTTCACAAGAGCAAGTACTCTTAACAACTGAGCCATCCAGTCGCCTGTTTATTTATTTATAATACGTTTGTGTGGTGTATGCATATGTGAATGTGTGTATGTAAGTGTGGAGGTGAGAGGCTGGCGTTGGATCTCATCCTCAAGCACCCTCCACCTTAGGTTTTGAGACAAGGTCTCTCATTGAACCTGGAGCTCTCCACTGCAGCGAGGCTGGCCTGCCAGTGAGCCCCATGGTTCTGTCTGTTCTCTTTCTCTCCAGGACTGGGGTTAGAGGTGAGTACTGCCCCTCTGAGATTTTTACATAGTACTGAGGATTCAAACTGAGGTCCTCATACTTGTGTGAAAAGTACTTTATCCACTGATCTGTCTCCCCAGAACCCTAAAAGTGTTTTTATTAAAAAAAAAAAAAAAACTAAAACCAAGTTCCCTTCACATAAAATTTGGCCTCTTAAGGGGCATGCTATGGCTTGGGGCATGAGTCAGAGGTAGGAGGCTTGCCTAGAATCCCCCAGTGAGGGGCTGGGGTGTGGCTCAGTGGTAGAGCACCTGCCTAGAATCCCCCAAGGGGCTGGGGTGTGGCTCAGTGGTGGAGCACCTGTCTAGAATCCCCCAGTGAGGGCTGGGGTGTGGCTCAGTGGTAGAGCACCTGCCTGGAATCCCCCAGTGAGGGGCTGGGGTGTGGCTCAGTGGTTGAGCCCCTGCCTAGAATCCCCCAGTGAGGGGCTGGGGTGTGGCGCAGTGGTAGAGCCCCTGCCTAGAATCCCCCAGTGAGGGGCTGGGGTGTGGCTCAGTGGTAGACTGTTCGCCTAGTTTGCAGGAAGCCTTAGGTTCAACCCCAAGTATCACAAATAATAAATAAATAAATGTATAAACAGATAGATGAATAAAATAAAAATAAAGAACACAAGGTCACTATATAAAACACTCAGCAGTACGTTGCATACCAACCTCTGACAAGTTCTAGAACATTTTTGTCCTCCCCAAAAGTGGCCTCGTGACCATCCATCATCATTCCTCATTCCTCCTCCCTGGTCCCTCTGTCCTGTGGTGGTCCTGGGGCCACATCCCGAGAAAGGCAAAGAGCCAAGGAGGGCTTAGTGCAGAGAGATGACAAGCCACCAGCTCTAGGAAGGACGGGGCCCGCCTCAGGGGAGTCTGGGCCCTGAGACCCCATGACCCTGTGGGAGTGGAACAGTGGTGGCGAGGGAATGGGAAGGACTCTCTCCCTGCTGGGGTTTATGTGTGGAAATGTCCACATCTTGACACAGCTGAGAGAGGACAGCCGGGCCTGGAGGCCAGTGGTGACCCTGCATGCCATCAGCGGGCAGGGTAGGAGCTGTCTCACCTCTGAACCTGAAGCTTTGAAAAAGGCTCTCTCTGTCTCTCTGTCTCTGTCTCTCTCTGCCTCTGCTTCCTGAGTGCTGGAATTAAAGGCATGCTCCACAGTGCCTGGCGCAGACAATTCAGTCTTTTTGTTTTGTTTTGTTTTTCGAGACAGGGTTTCTCTTGTAGCTTTGTGCCTTTCCTGGATCTCACTCTGTAGACCAGGCTGGCCTCGAACTCACAGAGATCCGCCTGCCTCTGCCTCCTGAGTGCTGGGATTAAAGGCATGCGCCACAATTCAGTCTTAACCAGCTCATAGGTGGGACTAACTCTGTGTGTTTGGTGTTCAGTTCTGAGTTTTCTTGGGACCATGTGGCTTGTCAGACCTGGTGCTCTTCTGGCAATGCCCTCAACCTGCCTTGAACAGATCAGCACTCAGCAGCCAAACCATGGCCTGGGGACCACGCCTGCCAGGGTTGCCTTAAGATGGCCAGGGACCACCTCTGGGAAGTAAGGAGCCCCTCTGATGCTCTGTCTGGGTCTCAGTTTATCTGTTTTAGAGCGTTGGGGCTCTAGAATGAACTAGATGGTAATCCAGAGATGGAGGACCTGGCCACATGTCCCCCACAGTCACACTCACCCATGGGGGCTTCAGTGCCTCTTTCAAGGCTTGGGCACTTGACCCTGAAACACACCAAAGCTTTGAAGCCCAGGGAGGGTTGTCAGGACATGAAGGGACACAGCTTACTTTAGAGGCCACTGCAGCCTGGGTTAGCTGGTCTGGGCAGATCTGTGCCTGGGCCTCAAGTGAGGGCCAGCCAAGACGTTTACAGACAGCATGTTCTGGGGCTCATGGCCCCTCCATGATCTTCAGTGAGCAATTCTGTCTAGCTTCAGCTCTGTGGTCGGGGTGAGGGGGGGTGTCTTGCTGGATGAAAATGGTGAATAATCAGGGTCCCCTAGGGTCTGTGGGGCCTGGAGCTGGCCTGGCTGGGATGGGCAACAGGGTACATGATGGAGAGGGGAGGCCCCAGAGGACCTTTAGAACTGGTTCTTCCTCCCCCTCCTTTGTTTACATGTCTCAGAGAAGTTCAGAATGGATATTTATAGTGGGAGGAAAGAACTGGCTTAGGGTTCTGGTGAGCTGGGGAGGGAACAGTATTTCCCATTGAAGGGAAGCTCAGAGCTCTTAACAGATCGATAAGTGCATTTAGTTGATGGCCACAGGGCTTTAGAGGGAGGCAGGACCCTCCACCCCCACTGCCCCGCCTTTTAAGGGGGGTGCTTCCAAGGAGACAGCATGGGTTCTGCTTGCCTGAGTCTTCACAGTGGTAGGGGCTCTCAAGCTCTCGGCACCCACTGAGGAAAGAGTCTTCCAAGGTGGATGCAATGGAGCTGAGATGTTGGGTCCACACCCTGTATCCAGCTAGAGACGGCTGGAGTAGCCACCCCCACAACGGCTCCATGTCACCTATGGACACAGATGGGCTGTGGACTGTCAGCCACTCCACAAACTGGTTCTTTTGGTAGAAGGAGGATGCGAGGGATTCAATCCAGGGCCTCTGGCATGCTAAGCCAGTTGATCTTCTAAGCCACACCCCCAGCCCTTCCCTGGACAATGTTAGGCAAGTGCTCTACCACTGAGCCACGCCCCAGCCCCTCACTGGGGGATTCTAGGCAGGGGCTCTACCACTGAGCCACACCCCAGCCCCTCACTGGGGGATTCTAGGCAGGGGCTCTACCACTGAGCCACACCCCAGTCCCTCAATGGGAGATTCTAGGCAGGGGCTCTACCACTGAGCCACACCCCAGCCCCTCACTGGGGATTCTAGGCAGGTGCTCTACCACTGAGCCACACCCCAGCCCCTCACTGGGGATTCTAGGCAGGTGCTCTACCACTGAGCCACACCCCAGCCCCTCACTGGGGATTCTAGGCAGGTGCTCTACCACTGAGCCACACCCCAGCCCCTCACTGGGGGATTCTAGGCAGGTGATCTACCACTGAGCCACACCCCAGCCCCTCACTGGGGATTCTAGGCAGGTGCTCTACCACTGAGTCACACCCCAGCCCCTCACTGGGGGATTCTAGGCAGTGTTCTGTTACTGAATATGCCCCAGCCTTTTTTTTCCTTTTTATTTTGAGGCAGGGTCGCAGTTGCCAAGGATGAACGCACTTTGTTACCTAGGCTGGCCTTGAACCTTCTTGATCCTCCTGCTTCAGCCTCCTGAGGAGGAGGGATGACAGGCCTGCTCCTTTTTAGAGGAAGTTCAAGGGCAGTATAAGCACCCACTCCAGACAGGATAAACAACCCTGGACACACTGTGTCATCCTGTCCACTGGTCCACTTGGGGCCACAGAACTCTCTGAACCCAGAGACTGAAGAGTGCTCCCCTATAGTTCATATCTTTACTTGAAGTTTAGTTTTAAAAAGCAGCCTTTAATCCCAGCACTCGGGAGGCAGAGCCAGGCGGATCTCTGTGAGTTCAAGGCCAGCCTGGGCTACAGAGCAAGATACAGGACAGGCACCAAAACTACACAGAGAAACCCTGTCTCGAAAAACCAAAGGGGGGGCAAAAAGCAGGGTTAAAGACTTCTCTGTCAAGCCAGGCATAGTGGCACTTGCTAGCACTGGGGACACAGAGGCAGGGGGATCTCTGAGTTTGAGGTCAACCTGGTCTACAGAGTGAGTTCCAGGACAGGCAGAGCTGCATAGTAAGACCCTGTTCACACACACACACACACACACACACACACACACACACACACACACACACAAGCCACAACAACAAAACAAACAAACCAACCACAAAAAACTTCTCCACAAAGCAGTACTTTGTCGTGTCAAATAATCGTTCCCCATAATGTGTGAGGGCTGAGTGTTGCAACCAGCCAGGCTAAGATAACATGCCCTCTCAGCTTTGAAGACCTCACACAAGAAAGATGTCAGATCCAGGAAGCAGGCTGGTTCACACGAGTACTTGAGAGACTGAGGCAGGAGAACTACTGTCAGTTTGAGGCCATCCTGGGCTACAATGTGAGACCCTCAGAAAAAGTAAAAATTATGCTTAAAAAAACAAAAAAAGACTACCACTAGCATGGCTCATGCCTAGAATCCCTCAGTAAGGGGCTGGGGTGTGGCTCAGTGGTAGAGCACCTGCCTAGAATCCCTCAGTAAGGGGCTGGGGTGTGACTCAGTGGTAGAGCCCCTGCCTAGAATCCCCCAGTGAGGGGCTGGGGTGTGACTCAGTGGTAGAGCTCCTGCCTAGAATCCCCCAGTGAGGGGCTGGGGTGTGACTCAGTGGTAGAGCTCCTGCCTAGAATCCCCCAGTGAGGGGCTGGGGTGTGACTCAGTGGTAGAGCACCTGCCTAGAATCCCCCAGTGAGGGGTTGGGGTGTGACTCAGTGGTAGAGCACCTGCCTAGAATCCCCCAGTGAGGGGCTGGGGCATGGCTCAGTGGTAGAGCACATGCCTAGAGTCCCCCAGTGAGGGGCTGGGGTGTGGCTCAGTGGTAGAGCACCTGCCTAGAATCCCCCAGTGAGGGGCTGGGGTGTGACTCAGTGGTAGAGCCCCTGCCTAGAATCCCCCAGTGAGGATCTGGGGGTGTGGCTCAGTGGTAGAGCACCTGCCTAGAATCCCCCAGTGAGGGGCTGGGACAGGAGTGGCCAGGGATTGACATTAGGGCTTCAGCACAGGAGTCACTGGTCACCAGTGTGAGCAGGAGCTGTGGGCTGGGAATCTGAGGCAGTAATGACACTGCTCTGTGAAGGTGTCCAGGAGAGCAGAGCTGAGCCTCAAGGTGTCTGTCTAGGCTCTCCCTCCCTCCTGGCTCTGTGACCGCGGCTCAGCTGACTTCTTCTGGCTTCTCTAGGTTGAGCAGTAGGGCCTGGCCAATGTGCTGGAGGCAGATGAGCTCTGGCCTGCCCATGATCCGAGTGAGGCTTCGGTTTCTTTTCAGTGTAAGGGACACCAAGCAATGTAGGAAAGACCATGAAATGCCGCTGTCAAAGACATTGCTGGCCTATTAGCAAATTACGAAGCATTGGGCTAGTGCCTGTCAGGGGATAAGTCAGTTTTCTACATGCTGGGTCGCCCCATCTTTGACTCCAAAGTTGGTTGAAGATGTGGGCTGCCTGCCCAGCTGGCCTCTCAGGAGGACACGTGGCCCTGGCTCTGCTTTCCATATGGCTCAGGTCTCTGTCTCTTTGGCTGGTCCCACCCTGCTGAGTCTTGCCCCCAGCCCAGGGCCGGCTTTTGTGATGCCTGAGGGCCCAGGAGCCAGTACAGTCTGAGCAGAGCTGGACTCAGCAGGATGCATGAATCGAGGTCCGTCTCAACCACATAGCTGGTTGCCCTCCATGGACAACTGGGGCTGAATCTGACACCCATGAGGTCCCCAAACAGGCAACTGTGTGTAATTGGCCTTCTCCAGTGGGCACGGTGCTAGCCTGTCTTCTCACGTGGTCTGAGTCCTATGAGTGGGTGAAAGTAACATGTACAGGCTGAAACAAGGAGTCTGATGATCAGTGGGTGGTAAGGAGGCCAGGCATAGTGACAAGACACACAACTGTCATACTAGCACAGAGGTGGCATGGAGGGCTGCGAAAGGAGGGTCCTGAGTTCAAAGCCAGCCTGGGCTACCCAGTCAGACCATGTTTCAAAGTATTCTAAACAGACTTTTGCTTGATGGTGCAGTTTTGTAAACCTTGAACATGAGTGTCTGAGACAGGAGGATAGAAAAGCAGAGCCCAACTTCGACCTTATTTCAAATAACCCAGGGCTAGAGGTGATGTTCAGCCAGAGAGCACTTGCCTAGCATGCCCAAGGCCCTGTATTTTATCCCCAATAACATTTTAAAAAAGAAAGGGAGGGAGGAAAGGGGAAAAATAAAGAAACGTGTGGAAGAGTGCAAGCCAGCCGATCCCTAGGGTCATTAGCAGGCATCTCAGTTTCGGGTTCAGGAGCCTGCATTGCCTGGCCATGCACGAGCAAGAACTCCAGTCCTGGAGATATATGAGTGGCCCTCACTCCGCATGGCTGCCACGTGGGGCTGCCCCAGTAACCACCCGCTGTGTCCCGGCTACTGATTCTGATCTTGCGACAGACAGGTCTCTTGTCCCCACTTCACACGTGGGCAAACTGAGGCTTGACAGGTCCCACGCACCAAGTAAACTCTTCTTCCAGGCCTGTGATGGGGCAGTCATCCCTGGTCACGTTCCCTCTCCCTCTGTGCCCTCTCTGCTCTGCTCCACAGGAGCAGCCTGCTTGGCCACAGGAAACCGGTAACCCCTGCCCAGCAGCCCCGTGCCCAGGAGCCTGGCTTCCTAGGAGCCCAGAGGAGCCAGACGGTGCCGTGCGTCGATTGCTTACCCCCGGAGGCGCCCACAGAGGGTGCCCCACTGTCCTACTGCCAGGGCAGCATGGGCATGGGGCAGTGGGGCACAGGAGCTCCTCCTCCTACATCTGGCCAGGCTGGTTGTCATAATTAAATACCTCCCACTGTGGCTACCCAGCAGGGCTGCATGGGAAGGTGAGAAGCTGCAGATCCTGCTGGCACAGTTAAGATCTAGGAGTCTGTTTGGAGGTCGAGAACCCTCTGAGAACCCCCACATCCTACGCACTGAACTGGCCAGAGACCAGATCTAGCAGGAAGGATGATGACACTCCCCTACCCTGGCAGTACTGGTGGCAGGTCCCCCTTTCCTCATTCCAGGTCTTCAGTGCTCTTGGGGGGGGGGGTCCAGCTTCCAGGCAGCTCCATTCACAAGCCTAATGCACCTAAGGACATCCCCCCACCCACGTCAGCATCACCCACGCTTGTGAAGACACTAAACTGGCAGATTGGTTAAGAACAGGCCAGGGCCAGGACACAAGCCCCATTAATTCCATCTCTGGTCTAATTAGCCCTAATATCACCCTGATTCTCTCTGACACCTGGAAGTCCTCAGGCCAGTGCCTGGATGACCAGCATCCTGCCTGCCCCTCCCCATGGACCCCCTGGAATACGCCCCCCCCCCCCGCCCCCAACATACCCTTGACTTCCCCATCAAAACGGGCAATCCATGCAGCTGGCTCCATGTCTTCTGCTTTTTTTTTTCTATTTTGAATTCTGGTAACTGACAATTTAACCTAAAAATCTTCTGTGTTTCCAGCTTGTACAGTGGTAAATAGAGATTGACAGTTTATTTTCGCGTTCCCCCGGCTGGAGGGGAGGGCAGCCAGGCGGCGGGGGGAAACCCATTTGAAAGAAATACTTGCGGGTCCCTGACAGACTCCAGACCGGGCCGTCGTCGCCCGCCTTGGCAATCTGAGGGACCTGTCACACTGCGTGATCGGTCTTTTTACAAACACAAACGCCGCTGATTTCTTATCAAATGTAAAACCGGCCTGGCTCTTTCTTAAACGGTTACCGCGAGCATGAAATTGACATTGTGAATCACGAGTGACAAGGGGCTGTCTGGGCTGTAATTGATCCGTGCTTAGGAGGAGGCTGGGCCGGCCCTGAGCCCTCCCTAGACCCCTGAGCCCCCCAGGCTGAGCCCCAACCTCAGATCTCTGTCAATGGAAGAAAACCTGTGATTCATATCCCGGTCGTTTTTTTCTCCACGTCTGCGATCCTCCGGAGGTGTCAATTCCAATTTCCATGGCCTCATCATTACCTACATCAAACGGCTGTAATTGGTGGCTACAGAAATTTATCCTCCAAAAGGAGAGAGAGAGAGAGAGAGAGAGAGAGAGAGAGAGAGAGAGAGAGAGAGAGAGAGAGAGAGAGAGAGCTGTCTAGATGGGGAAAGGATGTTTCAGATGAGATTTCAGAGGCTGCAGTAACCACCCTTGAGGTTGGCAGGGAAGAGAGGAAAATGAGGTGGGGTCCGTCAGGTGTGAGTGTCACAGAACAGTCACCAACCCTGTTCCCGGACGGCATTGCCACCACACTGACGGCTGGCAACCCTGGAGAACTTCTCCCTGCCAGGCTACAGTTTGCACAGCTGTAGAGCGTGGATTTCTATGTTCCAGACAGAGGGAGTCGTTCTGTAGTTATGGCCGCTTTGTAGACGGGGAAACCGAGGCCCAGAGAACCGCCTCCAAGCCGTTTAGGATCTCTTCTTTAGGACATTGCCACTGTGTCTCTGGATCCTCCAGAGTCCCAGTGTGCTATCTAATGAGAGGGCTGTGCTGGGCTGGCTGTGAAACCTGAATGTTTCTCAAGTTGTAGAGGAGGGCTCTGGGCAGCGGCTTCAACCTGTCTCCCTCAGCGCTCGATCTTGTCACCCTGGCCTGGAGGGACAGTCAGGAGGCCAGGCTCACTCTCCAACCTGGACTGCAATTCCCAGTGCCAAACAGTGCCCACGATCGCCTCCCCCGGGTCCCATGCCCCTTCCAGCAGCTCCCTGGACGAGTGTATTTATGTCTATTTTTTTTTCCATTTGAATTTTTCTGACTGATGAAACGATGATGGGAAATTACACACGCAGCCACCGTGCCCGCAGCAACCCGCGGCAAGCTCTCCAGCTCACAAGGCAACCCACACCACCGGGCACCGAGCCAGCACTCCAAGCTCCTCACAGACACTGCAGGAAGTCACCCCGGCACCCCCATTTCTGCAGGTGGGGAACCGAGGCCACCCACAAACCTGGCCCTCTCCACAGCACTGCGAAGCCTGAGACTGCCAGATGCACCCCTGGAAATCCGTTCTGCAGGGCTTTGGCAGGAAGTTCCTGGGGCCTCTAAGACAGAGTGTCCAGTTCCTCCAGATAGCCAGTTTTCTCTCCCATTCGGATTGCCGTGGATATACTAAAATGGTGCCTGTTCTTTTTACCTTGGCCCCTTGGAAGCTCAGAACTTGTGGGCTTTTTTTTTTTTTTTTTTTTTTTTGTTGTTGTTTGTTTGTTTGTTTTTGTTTTGTTTTGAAACAGGATCTCTCTGTAGCTCTGGCTGTCCTGGAACTCCCTATGTAGACCTGGCTTGTTTCAAACTCTGAGATTTACCTGCTTGTGCCTCCTCAGTGCTGTGATTAAAGGCATGGGCCACCACACTTGGTGTGGGTTTTTTTGCTTTGTTTTTTTAAAAAATAGTTTACGTGCACTGGTGTTTTGCTTGCATGTACATCGGTGTGAGGGTACCAGATTCCCTGGAACTGGAGTTACAGGAAGTTGTGGGTGCTAGGTATTGAACCAGGGCCCTCTTGGAAGAGCACCAAGTGCTCTTAACCACTGAGCCATCTCTCCAGCCCTTTTTTTTTTTTTTTCGAGACAAGAGCTCATGTATCCTAGGCTAGCCTCCAACTTCTTATGTAGCCGAGGATGACCACAAATTCCCCACTTTCTTGCTGTCCCCTCTTACGTGCTGGGATTACATTTGCGGTGCTGGGGGTGGACCCCAGGGTTTCATGCATACACTCTACCAACTCAGCTACACGCCAAGCCTTTTTAGTCTGGTTTGTACAAGTTTGTCGACCTCTCCTCCTCAATGCTGGCTCACTAAGTATCTTACATCCTTTAGAGACTGGCATGGGGTCTGGGTAGGTGACGGTTTGTGTAGGATGGGGGCATCACCAGGGAAGGTGACACCCAGCCATCTTCTCACCATTTGCTCAGCGCCCTGCCCAGGGATTCCGTGGCGACCCCAAGAGGGTGGTGGATGGGACATTTTATGTTGGTGGTGGGTGATGATGTGGAGGCTCTGGGAAGGGTGACAAGGGCAGCTCTCAGGAGACTGTGACAGGAAGAGATCCAGGGATTATTGTGCTCAGGACATTTTGTCAGCAAATGTGTTTCATCTCTTTTGCCAGGTTTGATTGACAGCGTCTTTCTGGAGTGTTGTGTTAAGAAGGATTCTGAGGGCCGGAGAGAGGGCTCAGCGGGTAAGGGGGCTGGCTGTGCAAGTGTGAGGACCTGAGTTCGGATCCCCAGGCCCCCCTCCCCAAAGAAAGCCAGTTGTGGCTTGTAGCCATGCACACATCTGCAAACCCAGAGCTGTGGATGGGATTGCGGACCCATGAGAGTCACTGGGGTTTGCTGTCTGCCAGCCTAGCACTAGGTTCAGTGAGAGACCCTGTCTGGGGGAATGAGGTGAAGAGTGATAAACCAGGACCCCTGCTATCCACCTCTGGCCGCTGCTGTCTGTGAAAGAGGAGTGTGACAGACAGGAGCTACCACTGCCACCACTGTCATTACATCCCAGGGGTCAGGGGTCAGGCTGCACCAAAGCTCTGCCGTCAGAACGTTCACCTTGTTGGTGGCTTACAGAGGTCTCTGTTGTAGGTAGAGGGTCACTCTGGGGTGATCTCCAGGGCTCTGTGTTTCTCTGCAGGCTTGGGATGGGAAACCCAGAGGCTCAGGGAGGGCAGCTGAGGCCACCTGTGGTCCTGAAGCAGCAGAGATATCAAGCATAGCCAGGGGCAGAGCTAAGGGCTGGGGGTTCCTGGGTAGATAGAGCAGGCATCTCATACAGAGCCTTAGGTGAAGCTCCTAGAAGCAGCACCAACTCTCAGGTCCATAGGCGTGAAGAGGCCTTTGTTGTCTCTCTCATCCCTGGGACAGAGAATTTTTTGGGGGGTGAGGTGGGGAAACTGAGTTCCATGGAGCTAGAGTCAGCCTGAGATAGAATTAGTCTTCCTTGTATATGGCTCCGCCCCCCTGGGAAGCCCATTTCCTCCAGAGGCTCAGAAGAGCTCAGATGCCATGCCCAGGGTGGTGGCTACTTCCCTAGCTCAGACCCTGAACTGAATGTCTCCTCATCCCGGCACAGAGCTCCCTGGGGTGGGCCAAGCCGGGCTGGCATCTCCGAGGGAGTGGGAGAAAGGAAGGGGGGGGGGCAGCCAAAACTTTAAGGTATATGAACTGTGAAATTAAATGGAAATACTCAAATAAGGAACGGCAGAGCAACATAAGCAAAGATGTTTACCAGGCCTTGAAGTTAAATACAGATTTTTTCATAAACCCCAAACACAAGAGGCAATAAAGTTCTGTGGAATGTTAAATATAATTTACAGTGGAAAAAATGTTCCTTGCTGTCATAAACCCTCCAGAGGCATGTCATGTTGGGTTCCCAGGAAGCTGGGTTCTGCTGCCCTACCCCCTGCCTGGCACGGGTTTGTTGGACGCCCTTAGCTCCCATAATGCTATAAAGATCTGAGGACCCAGAGCAGGTTGGCCTCCACGTGGCTGCCAGCACCTCTTCCCTGAGTGGCAGGTGTCACCATGAACCCTGGGGAGTTGGTAGGGCAGCAGACAAGGTTGGTGGGGGATGGGGAGTCCTGGTCCAGTAGCCTTCCCTCGGTCATGGATGTGGACTGAGTCATCACCAGGCCCGGACAGGAGAAGAGACAAAGGGAACTGTGTAGAGTGGAACCCTCCTCCAGGCCAACTGTGGCTAGAGAGGGCTTTCTAACCTCTCAGGGCCGTCGTCAAGGTGAGGGTTCTCATGGGAGAAAATCCATCTGGGTCAGCAGCCCCACAGTCCAGAGGCATGGTGTGTGTGTGTGTGTGTGTGTGTGTGTGTGTGTGTGTGTGTGTGTGTGTCTGACAAGTGTTGGGCCGGGAGCCTATAAGTTAATACGTGCCTGAGTTAATAGGTGAGACTGTAACTATCTGTGTGTCTCTTGGGAGGACCATGTGGGGTCAGGGCATGTCCCCAGGCAGCCCCGTACCTGCTTCCTGGAACTATATGGTAAACCCTGAAGTCCCAGGGAGTTTCATGAAAAAAGGGCCCCCTTCCCCCCATATTGTAAATGAATACCCAAGTCTTCCTTTTTCTGACAGGGCTGGACTGGGGAAGGGGTGCTGGGGTGCCTGGCCTGAGGCACCCCAACCTGGGCCATCCTGAAGCCCTGTCCCCTGTCCCCTAGACACTGGGGCTACAAAAGAGGTGACTGGACACGTGAGCCTTGCAGAGCAGACCAGGCCCAAGGAACCTAACAGAAGTGCCAGCAGTCAGGTAGCCCAGCTCCAGGCCTCTAACCCACCTCCACGAGTGTGCAGACGGGTGCCCATACACCCTCTTCGCACACGGTGTTGAGTTCCAGGCCCTGCTGCTGGGAGCTGGGGACCCAGAGTACCAGGTGCGCCCCTTCTTGAGGATGGGGCGGGGCATGGCACTCCCATCTTGAGGCATAGCAGGGAAGCAGCCCCAGCAGCCAGGGTCTGTGTGGCCAATCGATTTCTGTCCTCATCCGCTGGGCATCAAAGGAGGGGCCTGCCCAAGATGGGCCACCTGGGTCCCAGGGCCTCAGGGTTCTCTTGGGACAGTGCTGCTGGGGCAATGGGGAGGTGGTCCCCGCCCCTCCTGCTGCCTCTCCCAGGGCCCTTGTCACCTGGAGGCTCCTTAGCAAGTACATTTCCACATCCCCAGCCTCCCTAATTTATGCGCCTGCCTCGGTGGTGAGGAGCGTGTGTGAGCGGGTGTTTTCTTTAAAAACAAGATGGCTGTGAGAAAAGCGACAGCGGCGGGAACCGCTGGCTAGTTAGCGCTGAAGACTTGAGCTGCAGGCACGCAGCTGCAGAACAAAAAACAAACAAGCCACACGCGGTGCAGCGGCTCGGCAAGGGGCCGCATGCTTGGGAGGTTCCGGGGGGACAGAGCGTCCCACGGAGTCCACTACAGCAGGCAAGCTTCACACCCTTCAAGGGTGTGAGGGCCTCTGGCCCGAGAGTGCGGACTCCTCCCTCTGGCAACCCTGGGAAAAGGGCCCCGGAGGGAGCCAGGGGTCGGAAAGGCTTGTGGGAACCCAAATCCCGCCTAGTAATTTAAGCTTGCTGTCTCCTGTCCCGTCCCCTGGAAAGATGGGGAACAGCTGGTCACCCACAGCTTCTAATAAATCCCAGCAGTAGAGGAGGAGGGACGTCGCCTGGCCACCCTACTGTCCCCAGACACAGACTTAAGAGCAAAAGCCGTTGACCTTTGGGTCTGGCACGAACCCCTGGGGTTCTGGTCCCCCGAAGAGGCTGTCGCTGGCTCAGCAGCCTTTGTTTGGGGTGCACCGGGCTATGCCAGGTTGGGAGGTCGGGGGTCTGGAGGTGCGGGGGGACAGGCCTTGACTCCTTTGTGCAGACAAGTTCTATGCGCTTTGTGTAGCACCGGGGCGAACTTGCGCCTCCAGCCCGGGATTAGAGAAATCCGAGAGTGTTTTTTTCTGCATGCCTGCCCGCTCCCGGGCGCCCACGGCCTGCTGGGTAACTGCCTATTATCCTCTGGTTCCACTCCAGTGCCCTCCCCAATAAAACTTTTCATATCCTTATAAACGAACTCGATTGCCGTGTTATAAACATTTACACTGCACTAACAGATCATCTCCGTACATCGGAATTGGCTAAATTCCCTTTTCCAGATGAATATATTGAAGGAGATTACAGATATGATAGCTTTTCAGGCTGCTGAACCCAGAGAAATTAGTTTAGTGAGCACTTACAGGGGCTAAATTGGAACCATTAAATAGTGGATTAAATTGATGGCGTTTTCATTGTCTGTCCTTCGGTACCGCTGTAAAATCAATTAGCCGGCACCAGCCCATTCTCCCTGCACAGCGATGGTCGCCCCCTCAGGACCCTGATGCGAAACCTACCAGCAGCCGAAGAGTTCGGGGACACACCTGTGAGTGCCCGGACACAAGATAGCACCGGGACCGCAACTCGGGGACACGTCTGTGAGTGCCCGGGCACAAGACCGCACTGGGACCCCTTAGCGGGGATGGTGCCTTCGCTGCCTCCACCGAGCTACGGGGACACCAGCAGTTGTCTTTCTGCAGGGTGCTTGGCGGGCTTGGGGTTGAGACTTTGTTTGTGTTCCTGGGAGACCCAGTGAGGGAGGATTTGGAGGGAAGTAAAAATCTTGAAGGGCAGAGGAGGACATGCAAAGGGTACCCCGGGGAAGCAGGGGGTTTTTGGGTGTTTGTTTTGTTGCTTCGCATGTTTGGAGACAGGGTCTTAGCCTCAAATTCACTACAGAGCTGTAAATTCCTCATCTCCTGCCTCTGCCTCCTGAGTGTTGGAATTACAGGCCCCACCACACCTGGCTCTTTTAAGCATTTTTAAAAATTAAAGAAAGCCGGTGGGTGGTGGCACAGGCTTTTAAGGCACATGCGTTAGAGGTTCGAGGCCAGCCTGGTCTACAGAGCTATTAGCTAGTTCCAGGACAGCCAAGGCTACACAGAAAAACCCGGTTTCAAAAAACAAAACAAAACAACAAAAACAAAAAAAACTAAATAAAAAATTTTGAGATAAGATCTTTTGTAACTAAACTGGCCTTGAACTCCTTATGCATCAGAATTTATTAGGAGTTTGGTCAAAACTAACACCCGGGGCTGAGGAGGTAGCTGAGGTGGTAGGGTGCTTGCTTAGCATGAGAGAAGCCCGGGGTTGCATCCATAATGTGATATGAACAGGGCGTGGTGCTGCAGATCAGGAGACTGAACTCCTGACCTTCCCACCTCTGCCTCCTCAGTGCTGGGATTGCAGGCGCCACCAGACCAAGTCTTTTAAGCATGTCAAAAGTGATTTTTTATATTAAGTTAAATTTTTTATCTATATATTCATTTGTTTGTTTATGGGCACATGAGACATGAGTGTGTGTGTGTGTGTGTGTGTGTGTGTATGCACTTGTGGAGGTCCGAGGACAACTTGCCTCAGACTGGGGAGACAGGAGAACTTGACAGATCTCTCCTCCCACCCTGTGGGTCCCAAGGAGGGAACTCAGGGTGTCAGAATTGGCAGAAAGTACTTTTACCTGCCCAGCCATCTTGCCGGCTCAAGTTAAAACTTTTTTTGGGTTTTTTGTTTTGTTTTGTTTTGTTTTTCGAGACAGGGTTTCTCTGTGTAGCTTTGCGCCTTTCCTGGAACTCACTTGGTGGTCCAGGCTGGCCTCGAACTCACAGAGATCCGCCTGCCTCTGCCTCCCGAGTGCTGGGATTAAAGGCGTGCGCCACCACTGCCAGGTGAAACATTTTTTTTTGAGATAGGGTTTCAGGTTGCCTAGGCTGGCCTTGAACTCACTATAAAGCTAGGGTAACCTTCAGCTCCCGATCCTCCTGCCTCCACCCACAGGATTACAGGCAAGTGCACCACCAGGCCTGGTGTGTGCAGTGCTGTGAGTGGAACCCAGGGCTTTGCGCATGGCTGGGCAACCGCTCTACCCGCTGGGCAACATCTCCAAACTTTGGTCTTCATTTCGACTGAACTCAACTTGTGACTCCTGGCTCCCCAAACGAAGTTGCCCAAGGGACCTGCAGTAGGCATTGTGCCCAGTCCCTGGGAACACACCTTATCCATGCAGGAGAAAGTTGGGGTTCAGGGTTCTGCCCTGCAGGCTTCTCTGGTCCCTCCTACAGCGACTTCCCAGGCCTGTGCCGTGAGATGATGAGATGGGCAGTCCCGGAGGAACCATGCTGGGGCCTGGAAGAAACCCAGCTCCCAACTCCAGGAAAGAGAGGAAGAGATGATGAGATGGGGTGGGTGTGGATCCTGTGGGGTGGCGGCCGTGGCCACAGCTTACAGGGTGCTGAGGCTGGGGGATGGGCACATAGTGACAGGCATTTTCTTCCCCACAAACCTTCTGCAAGCACGGAGTATCTTCTGTGGTAGCACACCTCTGGGGTAGAGGCTCTAGAACCTCTGTGAAGACCCGACTCAGCCAGCGGCTGCTCATCCAGGGGTTTGTGGGCTGGGGCCCTGACCCGAAGCTCCTGGCAGGCCTGTGCACATGCGCCATGCCTTTGCCCCTCACTTTCAACAGTAGAGACCGACAACTGTCTCAGTTTGGTTTTGTTTGATGTCGGACATGACCAACACCTCGACCAAAAGCAACTTGGGGAGGAAACCGTTTGTTTCACTAGGCAGCTCACAGTCTATCGTTGAAGGAAGTCAGGGCAGGAACTCAAGGCAGGAATCTTGAGGCAGAACCTGAAGCAGAGACCAGAGAGGCAGGCTGCTTGCCGGCTTGCTCCTCATGGCTTGCCCAGTCTGCTTTCTTATACGACCCAGGACCACCAGTCCAGGGGTGGCACCACCCACAGTGAACTGGGCCCTCCCACGTCAATCATCAGTCAAGAAAAGGCCCCTCAGACTTGTCCTCAGGCCGATCCGATGGAGGCAACCACTCAGTTTGCAGAGGTTGCCTCTCCTCCGATGACTCAAGTTTGTGCCAAACTGATGAAAGGAATCAGCCCAGTGGTCAAGTTCATGCTGATAAGTCAGGGAACAATAATAACAGAGCCACTGTGTCCACTACCTGGGACTTCAGGTAGCTCATGGTAGGTTCTCCGTTGTAGGCCTGGGGTGGGTCCTGGGGTTCTGAAGAGGAGGATGGATAGGAGCACAGGGATGTCCTACTGTGTGCACTTCCTGGAGTCTGTGAGCAAGGGTGCTTGGGTACTTGTCACAGTGCCAGGAATATAGGAATAGACGCACTGTCCTGAGGATTCCTGTGGGTATAACGTCCAGGTGTCATGGACAGGGCCTGGGGTACCCGGATTCCTGTTGTCCCCTTTCCTCTCCTACAGCCCCCCTTTTCTCCTCCTCACCCCCTCTTGCCTCACACCAACCTGTCTCTAGTTCAGCTACCCCTGTACCCGGGCAGGTCAGTCAATCCAGTGGATTTCAGCTAGATGTATCTGCTCGGAATGGAAGAAGACGACCCGGACAAGATGCATGCAGGCCCTGGAAATGGGGATTCTGGTTCTGTGAACTCAGACTGAGCTGTTGCTGGGCTCAAGCTGGGCCTTCCTCACGTTCTAGAACATCTGCCCCAGACACCAGGTGAGGAAGCAAGATTGGGGGAACTCAACTGTAGTAGTAGTTGCTGCCAGGGTGGGAGGGTGGGGGTGACGAAAGGCGGGCACAACTCAGGGTAGAACTTTCCACCATGCGATGGCAATGCCCAGCACCATGCGCTTCCTTCAGACCTTGCTGCCAAACTGGGACACCTTAAGCGCCATTCGGAGCCCCCCACCCCAGCCACGTGCCCCATATTGATTTCTCTTTTAGGGCAATGGAGACAGCTGTGTGCAAGGTGCTGCTGTCTTCTGCTCCCCAGGAGGAAGTGCAACCCCCTGGGAGCAGGAAAGGGGCAGACAGAGCCCAGCTGAGGTTTAATGGGAAGGTTTGGGGCTCCCTCCTGCAGCTCCCCCTTCCTGTTCAAGGGACTGGGATGCCAGGCAGATTATCAGGGGTCAGCCCCCCCCCAGATCCCGGCTCCTGGTCCCCCGCAGGCTCCCAGCACCTCCCTGTCTTCACCTTTCCTGACCCCTGACCCCTAATTGCTCTGAGAACCACAAGACCCCAGGCCGGGCTGAGAGGTCCCTGTTCCGGTGGATTAACGCCTTTGCCAAAATAAAAACACACGACAGTTTCGTGTGAGCCCAGCTGCTGGACAGTGGTCCTTAGAAGCGGAGAAGGGGGAAAGGCACAGAAGGCCGGGGAGGGGACCTGGGCTCCAGGCTGGTCAGGTGATAGGTACACAAAACAGGGGGAGGGGCTTTCTGGGTACCCAGTAAGGGGCACAGGACCCAGGCCAGGGCAGGGCAGGACATCTGACTAGGGATTTCCCAGGTCCCCCACTGCCTTCTGTATCGTAGCTTCTTTGAGGCTTAGGACTTATGACTCCATTCTATAGATGAAGAAACTGAGGCCCAGTGATGACTATACAATTGCTTAGTTATATTCACATTCTTCAGGTGGAAGCGTTGTGGATCAGGGAGGGGGATGCACCTGCCCAATGTCACACAGGAAACTTGGTGGCAAAAGAGCCAGAATATGGGTGGGTTTCCCATCCTCCTATCTGCCAGGCTCCTGGAGTGTCTTCTCACCCACCCCCATCCCTCCCTCTTGGCCAGGTTGCGGTCTTGCCTGCTCCTGCACTGTGTGGATAAGGTTTCTAGCCAGCTGGGGGTGGGCTCCGTGAGGTCAGGTGCAGGGAGGGGCAGTGCCGGGGAGAGGCAGGTGAGAAGACGGGCCGTGGGAAGTTCTCACGGAGGAGATGGAGGGGACAGGGTGACCCGGCCCACCCCTGGCCCTCCCCATTGGGTCACCCGCCATGAGGGCTGAGTCAGGCACTCAGCTGGGCACGTGTGGCCCAGATGCTAAAGCGAGAGACTCCTCCTGCGAAGAAGTGGGGCCCCGTCTTCAGCAGGAAACTGCAGCCAAGACTCACGCTTCTGGTTTCTTCTGCAGCTAGGTCTCTGGACTCTATACTCCGGGGACACAGCTAATCAGTGCCGCTGTGGACACCCCAGTCAAGGACCAGGAGCCTGAGCTCACTGAATGGCTTTACCCCTCTGAGCCTCAATTTCTCCTCTGTGTCATGGGTTAAGTCTCCACCCACCCCCAGGTCCTTGGGAAGCCGGGACAGGGCTGTAACCCAGGCTAGCAGAAGATGAGAAAACAAGGTGTCGTCTCTGCCACGCTTGTCACAGATGGAGTCTCATGCTCGGCCTCAGGGAACATCGGTGGCCCACAGGGAGGGGCTGGGAGGGCTTCAGAGCCTTTCATCACCCGGTCCCAATGTGTTCACTAGCCATGATGAATGGTTGTGGCTTTGAAGGCCAGAGGACCAGGCACGGGCCCAGAGACAGAGGAGAAGCCATACAGGGCTTCCGACTCAGCCACCAGTCCATCTGGCTGTCTAGATCACTCTCCCCGGCCACTGAATAAAGGGGTTGGGGTTAGGGCTGGGATTTCAGCTTGGCTAGCATGGGGAACGCTCTAGATTTATGCTCTAGATTCCGTCCCCAGCACTGCTTAAAGACGGCGCAGCGATCGAGACTATAATCCCAGCACAGTCTGGGAGGTGGAGGCAGGAGGCTCAGGAGTTCATTACCATTCTCAGCTACATAGTGAGTTTGGGACCAGCCTGTGATACATGACCCTGTGTTGGGGGGTACTCCACAGTGAAGAGTGTATGCTGAGGGGCTAGAGAGAGATTAAGAGCACTGGCTGCTCTTCCAGAGGACCCTGGTTCAATCCCCCGCACCCACATGGCAGCTCACAACCATCTGTAACTCCAGTCCGAGGAGATCCAATGTCTTCTTCTGGCCTCTGTGGGAACGAGGCATGCACATGGTGCACACAGACATGCATGCAAGCAAAGCATCCATGCACATAAAATATAAAATATAAAAATTTAAAAATTGCCAAATGCTCTTGCAGAAGACCCAAATTTGGTTCCCAGCACTCACAACTGCCTGTAATTTCAGCTCCAGGGGATCTGGTGCCTTCTTTTGGACTCTGCAGAAACTTGTATTCTCATGCACATAAATAAAAATAAATATTTTTAAAAAGAGGAAAACAGGGCTGGAGAAATGCATCTAAAACCTTTTGAGCTGACAGGAGGAGCAAAGTCAGACTGGGTAGGTTCTGCTGTCTCAGACACACCCAACAACTGCTCAAAAGCCTAAACCCAGAGTAGGATACTGGCCTGGGGTACTCTGAGTCCCCAGATAGCCCCCACAAGATGTGGCTATGTGTTTGGTGGAGCAGGAGTCACAGGGCAACAGACCTTGAGGGACTTGCTTCCAGTCTTTTTTCCAGACTTGTCTTCTCTTCCAGCAAGAGGACTGTGGTGACAGACCTGTCATTCCAGCTACTCAGGAGGATAAGGTAAGAGGGTTGGGTTCAAGGCTAGAGATGAGTTCAAGGTCAGCTTACACAGAATCCCCCATTGGAAGGCTGGGTGTGGCTCAGGGGTAGAACTCCTGCCTAGAATCCCCCATTGGAAGGCTGGGGTGTGACTCAGTGGTAGAGCACCCGCCTAGAATCCCCCAGTGAGGGGCTGGGGTATGGCTCAGTGGTAGAGCACCTGCCTAGAATCCCCCAGTGAGGGGCTGGTAGTATTGCTCAGAGGTGCTTCATTTCAACCCCATCACCACAAAAAAAAAAAGAAGAAGAATGAACAGGCAAATGGAAAGAAGGAAGGAAGGAAAGGAGGGAGGGAGGGAGGGAGGGAGGAAGGAAGGAAGGGAGGGAGGAAGGAAGGAGAAAACTAAAAAGAATCCTCCACATTGTGCTGGTGCTGGAAGCCAGACTAACCTTTCTAGGAAGTGATTTGGCAGTGTGTAGTGGACACCACTAAACTGCTCAGTGCCTTTGACCCGATAATGCCCCCACTGGGATGCTCTTCTGGAGAAATTATCCAAAATATGGGAGAGCAACATGCCTGAAGATATATCCATTGCAGCAGTGTTTTTAATGACCGAAAAAAAATGATGCAGCTGAAACGTCCAACAATCAGGGAGTAGTTCAGTAAATTATGTTACACACACTCAAAGGAATACTAGACGGTCATTAAAAGTGATAATTACAAAGACTGGGTAGTGATATATATATAAACACATCAACAGTGTAATGTAGAGGGGGAAAGCAGCATGTAGAATTATGT
This sequence comes from Peromyscus maniculatus bairdii, assembly GCF_049852395.1. Lineage (NCBI taxonomy): Eukaryota > Metazoa > Chordata > Mammalia > Rodentia > Cricetidae > Peromyscus > Peromyscus maniculatus. Next base: position 42,756,385 of record NC_134874.1, read on the forward strand.
GTACATTAAGGATGTAATGATGTAAAAAGCATATGCGTCAGGAAAAAAGGCCGGAAGATGAGAGTCATACAACAGTAACAAGGGCTGAGATAATTTGTTTTCATGTTTTCTGACTTCTCTAGAAAGGATGGCATTATTTGGTAATTTAAAATTGTCTGTTGTCAGGCTTTGGATTAGGGGTAAGTTTTGTTTTTCTTTTGTATCTATCTGGTTTTCAAAATACTCTCTGATGAATACTTGGAACTTCCCCTACCCCAGGAAGGGTGGCAAGGTTGAGGGGCATGAAGCTGGGCCCTAGGCAGGGACTGCTCAGCAGGAGAGTGCAGCCTTGGACAGAGGGGCTACCTGTCCTAGGAAGAGGATGTAGGGGTGATGAGAAGGTTTCCAGGTACACCGTGAACTGGGGGTGATGATGACGGCGGCGATACTCATGATGAGGCAGTGGTAGCGGCAGCAATAATGGCAATGGTGGTAGTGACAGTGATGATGATGGCGGTGACAATGGTGATGGTAATGATGATAATAATGGTAATGATAGCAATGATGGTGATGGTGATGATGGTGGTGATGATGGTGATGGTGATGATAGTGATGGTGATGTTGATGGTGGTGATGGTGATGGTGGTGGTGGTGATGGTGATGGTGGTGATGGTGATGGTGATGATGGTGATGATGATGGTGATGATGGTGATTATGATGATGGTGATGGTGATGATGGTGATGATGATGGTAATGATAATGGTGATGATCATGATGGTGATGGTGATGGTGGTGATGATGATGGTGGTGATGATGATGATGGTGATGATGATGGTGATGGTGATGATGGTGGTAGTGAAAATGAAGACAGTGATGTTGATAGTGATTAAGGCAATGATACTGATGATGGTAGTTGTGTGGTAGTGATGATGGTAGTGATGATGATCACTGTGATGAAGGTGATAGTGATAATAATCATGGGGATGGGGATGATAATGCTGGCAATAACAATGATAATAGTGATGGAGATGATGGAGGTGATGGTAGAAATGATGGTGGAGATGGTGGTTGTAATCTGTCCAGGGCCTCTGCACCAGGCACCTTTAAGATAAACCCTATCACGCCTGGTGCTGTTGTGCTCATTCTGCGGATTGGATTGACTTGCCCAGTTGACAAGCCTGACATTCGACTTCCAGCCTGGGAGATTCAGCAGGAGGAGTAGGTTAGGTGTCTGTGCAGACGAACCCTATTCACCTGGCAGGAAAACAAGTGTGCTTGGTCCAGAGCTGGTCCACACGGGTAACACCCTGGGACCAGTGGAGAGGCACAGACCAGCCTAAACTGGGGAACAAGACATGGAGCCTTGGGTGGAGATGATGGGGTCTGGTAAATGACTTACCTGTTCTTGGTCCTTCCCAGATGGGAAGCTGAGGCCTGTAGAGGGTCAGACACAGGCTTCATGTTCTTATCTTCTATATGTTATGATGTGTGACACCTTGGAGCCTTGCCACCAGGGGGACACTGCCCTTCCCATGCCAATAGGTTCCTAGAGATGGCCATGACTGTGTCTTCCCATGAGAACCACTAGTTCAACCCTGCATCTCCAGCCACCTCTTTTACAGGATTCGTTCTTAAGCCAAAGTTGTCCCTGCCCGAAATCACCCAGGACCAGGAACTGGGGACACACCAACATCACAGAACCACCATCACTCAGCTCTCAGCCTGCTCAGTATGGTCTCTACCTCACTGGTACCTCCATGAGGTTTCTCCTCTGTCTCCTGCCCAGGCCATTGCTATGAGACCTGGTGTGGTATGGCCCAGCTCCGTTCTGAGGAACCAGTGTGAGTTCTTTCTGTAAAAAGTAGGTATCTCTACCTGTCATCTCACTATTGTGTGATTTTTTTCCCCAGTAAGGAAACATCAATCCATCCCAGATGGAGAGGGAGCCAGTAGACCAAAGGAGAATTCCACCCAAGTCCAACTGGGCGAGTCAATGAGTCTATCAGGGTTCCTGACAGAAGTACAGAAGACCCAGGAACCACCAGGAAGTCCCAGACAAGCAACTGGTTGTGTGTGTGCACGTGTGTGTGTGTGTGTGTGTGTGTGTGTGTGTGTGTGTGTGTGTGATGTATGTGGAGGCCTGAGGACAAACCCCAGTGTGTCTCAGGAGCCATCCACCTCGTTTTTTTTTGTGACAGGGTCTTTTGATGGCCTGGAACTTGCCAAGTAGGCTAGACTGGTCATCCTGAGACAGGAATCCTCCTGTCTCCACCCCCTCTGCACCGGGATTACACGCATGTGCCTGACATTAAAAAAAATACTACATTTATGTATTAATTTGTGTATGGTGGGGTGGTGAGTGATATAAACACCATGGCACACATATAGAGGTCAGAGGACAACTTGTGAGAGTCAGTTCTCTACTGATTGAGCTCAGGTCATTAGTCTTGGCAGCAAGTACCTCTACTTACTGAATCATCTCACCAGCGCCACACTAGGCATTTTTAAAAAAAATTTATTTGATATGCATTGATGTTTTTGCCTTCATGTGTGTCTGTATGAGGGTGCTGGATCCCCTGGAACTGGAGTTACAGATAGTTGAAAGCTGCCATGTGGGTGCAGGGAATTGAACCCAGGTCCTCCTGAAGAGCAGTCAGTCCTCTTAACCACTGAGCCATCCCTCCAGCCCCCTGGGCATTTTCGTATGGGTTCTGGGGCTTGACCTCAAGTCCTCACACTTTTGAGGCAAGTACTTTACTGACTGCGCCATCTCTCCACCCACCCCCTTAGGATTTCTCAAGTCCTCAAGGCCTTGAGTCTCAAGATCTCCCCTAATCCCTCCACAAGGGAATGTTAATGGACACAGTCTCATGAAGATCTCATGCGGGTGATTCCAGCCGCTCCGCTTCAAGATGCCAATGATCACATCCCACCTGGAGGAAACAGCCATGTTAAGTGTGTCGACACAGGTTTCAACCCATCCTGGATGTGAATTGCAAGATGGCAGGGGACCTCAGACAGCTCAGTGTGGCCAGCTGGGATGCAGATGCCTCTTATTTCCTGCCCCCTGGATAAGCTTGAAATAGGGATATCCAGGCAATCAGGGGTCACAAGGAGGGCCTTCGGGGTTCCTGTGGACATGTTGAGGGACATGAGTTTGTTTGTCTGTGTTCAGCTCCCGCCCACCTGTTGGAAGCCAGGTAGGTGCCTGCCCACCTGAGGGGCCTCCTCCCTCTGGGGTTGGAGAGGGGTCGCGCCACAAAGTCTGATGCTGGATGTTGCTGGCTGGAAGCACTGGCTAAGAATGCCAAGCTTAGGGCTGGTGAGACGGCTCAGTAGTTTGATGCACTTGCTGTTCTTCCAGAGGATCAGAGTTCGGTTCCCAGCATCCATGTCTGGCGACTCACAACGGTCTGTAACTCCAGCTCCAGGGAGATCTGATACCCTCTACTCGCCTCTGTGGCCATTGCACTCATGGGTGCAAACACACACACACACACACACACACACACACACACACACACACACACACAGTAAACAAATAAAAAATTTAAAGCCAGACATAGTGATTTGTGTTTGTGATATGCTAGGGAGGACAAGCAGGAGGGTCCCTGGACCTCCAGCCCTGCCTAGATGATGAACTCCAATGCACTGAGAGACCTGTCTCAAAAAACACAAGGTGGACAGTGCTTGAGGTATGACCTCTAGGTTGTCCTCTGGTCTTCACTTGCATGTGCATGCATGTGTAACAGCATGTACACAAACATGTATACAACACACACATACACACACACACACACGCGCACACGCACACACACGCATCTGAACTCCAGAGCCCACACAGGCCTGGTATCCCCGCCTGCACCTGCCACATCCTCATGAAGCCACCTAGGAACACTGGGCCTTGGGGTGTGTCCAAGAGCAGTAGCCAGAGCTGGGCCCTGGGCAGTGAGTTCCTCTGCCAGGCTGGCAGGGTGCCTGGCCTTGGCGGTCTGTCCCTGGGCCTGCTGGTGCAGCACATGGCCCCAGCCCAGCCACCCCCCTTCATCTGGACCAGCTCTCTCTGTCCGCTGGGCCATCCCCCTGATGGTGCTGGCCCCCGAGTGTGCGGCCACAGCCAGCCTGGCCTCAGCGACATTGAGGCCTCCCTCTGTAATTGGCAATTTTGTCATATTTATTCACAACAGATCGGATTGTCAGGAGCGCGCTGAGGCTCTCCGGAGGCCCGCCGTGAAATCGGTTTGAAATGGCGTGTCAGGTTTTTCTCTCCCTGCTGAAGCGACCATCTGGTTGATAGACCAGAGGCTGGGCTCATACGCTGACCCGGGGAATTGCAGCTAAGCCGCTCCCGGGGGTCCACACACAGGCTCTGCAGCCCCTCATGCCACTCCCAGCCCGTCTCGTGGGTTCTGAGAGCTGGGCGGCAGGGAGAGACCAGAGCAGGCAGAGAAGATACAAGAGCCCCCCTCCCAGGCTCTGAGCTGGCCTTTAGCTCTACCAGGGCCTGGTACTTTCCAACCAGTCTGGCCCAGCTGGGAGACAGCAGGATGAAGGACCAGAGATGGCTCCTGCCAGACGGGTTCTTGGCCTGGCCATTGTTGGGCTTCAGTGTGTTTGGGCATGTATGATCTTGAGCTGTGTTCGTATGTGTGTACATGCATGCTTAGGCTGTGTGACCCAGGGCTACTTGAGCACCAGTGCATGAGGTTAAGAGATGTGAGCAGCTGTAGCCACCACCTCCACATCTCCAGGTGAGCAGAATCAGAATGAACCTTTTTTTTTTTCAGTGCTAGGGATGGAACCAAGGGCTTTGCACAGGCTAAGTAGATGCTCTATGCCGAGCCACATCCCAGCCCCTCACTGGGGGATTCTAGGCAGGTGCTCTCCCACTGAGCCACACCCCAGCCCCTCACTGGGGGATTCTAGGCAGATGCTCTACCACTGAGTCAAACCCCAGCCCCTCACTGGGGGATTCTAGACAGGTGCTCTACCACTGAGTCACACCCCAGCCCCTCACTGGGAGATTCTAGGCAGGTGCTCTACCACTGAGCCACACCCCAGCCCCTCACTGGGGGATTCTAGGCAGGTGCTCTACCACTGAACCACACCCCAGCCCCTCACTGGGGGATTTTAGGCAGGGGCTCTACCACTGAACCACACCCCAGCCCCTCACTGGGAGATTCTAGGCAGGTGCTATACTGCTGAGCTACAATTTTATCCCCTGGATTTTTGGGATGTGGCCTGTTTATATAGCTCAAGCTTGCCTTGAACTCACAATCCTCCACCAAAAATCTAATTGCTTGGTTACTTGCATGTAGTCTTAGATCGCTCTACTCCCCTCTCCCTCATCCAGGCCTCAGGCTCCTTGCCGGTTAGCCTGTCCACTCCAGTGTGTAGAGTGTCAAGGTAGGGGTGCGGAGGAGGTGGAGAGAGGGTCTGGGGGTGGAGAATGGGAGAAAGAAAAGGAAATGCCTTTAGCATACTGTAGCCGGTCGATAGTAATTGGTCACATAGCCCCCCCCCTCCACACATGGTGGGCCTCCTCATGTCACTGTAAGAAAAGAAAGGGCAGCTGGGGTCTTGCACAGCACTGACATGTGTGCCATCTCACCAACGCAACCCAGAGTGCTTTGGGGTGGACATGCTAGAGGCCCAGGCCGGGGCTTCACATTGGCCAGTGTTTGGTGACTGGAATGCACCTGAGGAGGACACTGGGCAATTCTTAACACTGACAGCCGCATCGAGAAGGTCCTGCTAGGCCACAGCAGCAAGAAATCGATTGGTCTTGGAGCAAAGACCAAAAGTTGCAGCTCAGAAAGGTTGTGGGAACCGCAGGGAGACGGTTCGGTTCAGGGCCTTTTCCCACCTGTCTCCTTGTTGGACTGCTGGGGAAGCCGGAGGGGAGGGGAGAGGAGGGTGGGTACAGGTGGCCTGGCCTCCCCCTTAAGGCTCCTGCTCACCCTCCAGGGGAACACTAGCGGTTCAGGGTCTCACAGAAGATTCTAGAGAGGGTCTGTCTCAAGACATCCAGGGACAGAGGCTGGGGAGATGGCTCAGTGGATAAGAGCATATTTTAAACAAGCATGAGGACCCAAGTTCGAATCCCTAGCACTCACACAAGAAGCTGGGCATAGACGCCTGTTCTGTAAACGCTGAAGGCAAGAGGAACATTGGGCTTGCTGGACACAGCACAGCTCCAGGGTCCGTAAGTGATCCTGTCTCAAGGGAATATGGTGGAAAGTGATAGAGCAGGACCAGACATCCTTCCCTGGCACACTGGTGCACGCATGTGCACACCACACACACACACACACACACACACACACACACACACGCACGCACGCACGCACGAATGCACGCGAGCTAGGTGGACCAGCTGAGGGTTCACTTCCCTTCTGAATTCCCCCCTCCCCCACGGGCTCTTGTCTCCTGTACATTTTTTGATACAGGGTCTCATGATGTAGCCCAGGCTGCCTTTGAACTCATAATCCTCCTGCTCTAGCCTGGGATTAAAGGCATGTGCCACCACGCCCAGCTTGGCCTGGCTTCTGACAGCCTGAGATATAGTTGTCCACACCTGGCTTCTAGTGTCTCTTTGCTGGCCACATGACCCTTGGCCATGAAGTATCTCTTTGTGACCCTTGGTGCGTGTGGGTTTTTTTTTTTCTTTCTTTCTTTCTTTCTGTAAAGTCTGGGGGAATGGAGAAAGCCTCTGGGGTGCCCTGTGCATGTCACTATCCCTCCTTGAGCAAGCTGGCCATCTGTTCTGAGGCACTGAGATGGGCCGAGAGCCCTAGCCACCGCTTGGGTGAGGAGATGAGGAGAGGCCCTGCTGGCTTCTACCCACCGCCCGCCTGCCATGTCTGTCTGGCACCTGCCCCAGCTGCCTGGGTGCGCCGTGGGTGAGGCTCCAGCTAGATCCCGGGGACCTGGTGGCGAGGGAGGGCTGGCCTCTGGCTCTGCCTGCTAAGAGGAGTTTGCGTGTCTGGGGCTCTGAGCCGGCCTTGCTATTTTTCTAAGGATTAAACGCATCCATAGCTCTTTACTCTGTGCCGGCCCTGGCTGGGACTCCGGTGCTCACTCAGCATGCACCGTGGAGGCTGCTAGCAGGGGGGCACATGGGGACAGCACTTGGCACCCTGCGTGGTCCAAAGGGCTGTGGGTGGGGGCCTGGAGGACCCCAAGAAGGGACCCCTGACCTGTAGGCCGCGAGGCCACGTTTTTAGCCAGAACCCTTTCCCAGATCAGCCCTGCTGGCCACTGGATGCCCTCCCTCCCTCCCGCTCTCCCCTCCGTCTATATTCTCATCTCTGAAGTAGAGCCTCTAGTCTGGAGGGCTGAGAGAGCGAGTGGAACACATAGCCAGGGGCTTCCCATCACCTGCCTTCTCTTGGGGGTCCTTGGTCACCCCCACACAGGTGCAAAGAGTAAGTAGGGCTGAGAGCTCTGAGCCGCGCATCGGAACGGGACTGCGCTGCGCCCGTGAAGCACATGCCAATCACAGAGAGTATGAGGAGACGGGCAGCACAAGGCATCCCAGCAACAACTCTGCTGCCTTGACGACATGTTGACATGACAACACGCTGGACATTTGGAGCGAAATCAAATTCGCGATTAAATTGTTGTCTGTTTTCTCCTTTCCCTTTCTTTGTCGCTGTTTGGTTTTGGCTGTTCTTGCTGTTGTTGCCCTTTTTGGTGGTTTGAAAAAAATTGTGCGTGTGTGTGCGTGTGTGTGTGTGTGTGTGTGTGTGTGTGTGTGTGTGTGTGATGTGCGCGAATGCACGCGTGCATGCCCCTGTGAGTTTATAGGCACCATGTGCATGCAGACGCCTGAGGGCAGCAGATTCCCTGGAGCTGGAGTTACAGGTGGTTGTGAGCCACTTGGTGTGGGTGCTGGGAACCGAATCTAGGTCCTCTGCAAAGACAGTGTGTGCTTTTCACTGCTGGGACACCTCTCCCGACCCGTGGTTTGTTTCTCTTTCTTCCCCACCCCACCTCCCTCTCTTTCTTTTTTGTTCTTCCCTTCTTTCCTTCCTTCCTTTGTTCCCTCCTTCCTTCCTCCTTCCTTCCTCCCTCCCTCCCTTCATCTTTCTTTCTTTCTTTTTCTTTTCTTTTCTTTTCTTTTCTTTTCTTTTCTTTCTTTCTTTCTTTCTTTCTTCCTTCCTTCCTTTCTTTCTTTCTTTCTTTCTTTCTTTCTTTTTTAAATGGGATCTCATTATGCAGCCCTGGCTTTTCTGGAATTCTCTATGTAGCCCAGGCTGGCCTCTAACTCACAGAGATCCGCCTGCCTCTGCCTCCTGAATTCTGGGATTAAAGGCGTGCGCCACCACACCCAGCTCTTTCTTTGAGACAGGCCTGAAACTTGCTGCATAGACCAGCCTGGCCTGGAACTCAGAGATCCCCCTGCCTCTGGCTCCCACATCTCACTGAGACTGTCACTGAGATTGTCAGGCTGACGTAAAGCCTCATCTTTCCCGAGTTCTTACTGGTAGTATATTATTTTATTCATTCTTAGAGAATTTCTTTCACACAATGTATTTTGATCCCATTCACTTCCCACTCCTCCCCCTAGGTCTACCACATCCCACCCCACCCCATGAAGGCGTCATGTCTGTTTTCTTAGAGCCTACCAAGTCCACTTCATACCGCTCACATACTCCTGAGTGTGGGACCAGCCACTGGGTTGTGGTTGATCTAGCTGGGGCCACATTCTAAAGAAAACCGACTCGCCTTCTCCCGGGAGCCAGGGGTGGAAGAGGCTCATGTCCCACCCCTGCCCATCCTGGAATGTTGCCTGACCTGAGCTTCTGCAGGTCCTGTTCAGGCAGCCGCGGCTGCTGAGTTCACAAGTGCAGTGGTGTGTCCAGAATTCACTGCCTCACTCTGGTCCTCCTCAACTTCTGGCCCTTACAAACGTTCTGGCCCCCTTTCCATGATATTCCCTGAGCCTTGGTGTGTGTGTTTGTTGTGGTGTTTATGTGGTGTTTGTGTGTGTGTGCATGTGTGTGTGGTATGTGGTATGTATGTGTGTGTGGATGGTGTGTGTGGTATGTGTGGTGCTTCTTGTGTATATGTGGTGTGTGTGTTATATGTATGGTGTGTGTGTGTGCATATGTGTGGTGTGTATGTGTGTGGTGTGTGGTATGTATGTATGTGTATGTGTGTGTGTGTGTGTGTGTGTGTGTGTGTGTGTGTGATATGGATGTCCATTTGTGGCTGATTACTCCAGACACTTATCCTCTGCACTTTGACCAGTTCTAAGCTTCCAGTTAACCACTGTCCACTTTTTCAAGTTCTTGATGCTAATGGCCTATACATAAGCAAGGCTGTCATCCTACAAAACCAGGGACCACACGTGCCCTTTTGGCTCCCTGTGGATAGCCAGGGAATACCTATGCCCTTGTGGCTTTCCATGGACAGCCAGGGACCATGCATATCCTTGTGGCTCCCTGTGGGTAGCCAGGGACCACACGTGCCCTTGTGGCTACCTGCGGACAGTCGGGGAATACCTATGCCCTTGTGGCTTTTCATGGACAGCCAGGGACCACACATGCCCTTATGGCTCCCCAATGGACAGCCAGGGTTTCAGCTTCCTCTCCTGCATCTGGAATCATGTTCCACCCTTAGGACATGGTGGAGTGAAGCTTCTGGAAGATTGAGAAGGCTTTGGCCTCTTGGTCTCTGGGACTCTCTCACAGGCACCTGGAGGGTCCATGAAAGAACTCTTGACTCCTGGACTAAAGAGTCCCCATCTTATCTGAGACAGGGATTTCTCTTCTTTTCATTTTTAAATGTGTGCACCTGTGCGTGAGTGTGTGCACCTGTGTGTGGGTGTGTGCATCTGTGTGTGGGTGTGTGCATCTGTGTGTGGGTGTGTGCATCTGTGTGTGGGTGTGTGCATCTGTGTGTGGGTGTGTGCATCTGTGTGTGGGTGTGTGCATCTGTGTGTGGGTGTGTGCATCTGTGTGTGGGTGTGTGCAGATGAGTGCAGGTGCCTGTGGAGGTCAGAGGGATCCCACATCCTGGGGCTGGAGTTGCAGGAAGTTGTGAGCCACCCAACCTGGGTGCTGGAAATAGAGCTCTAGTTCTCTGCAGGAGCAGTGTATGCTCTTCTTCATGGAGCTATCTCTTTAGCCCTTCATTTTTCATGTTTTTAAAAATTATATTTTATTTTTATATTGAATATATGAGGATTTGCCTGAATACATGTAATGTGCACCATGTGCATGCACTACCTGTGGAGGCCAGAAGGTGGTGTCAGATCCTCTGGGACTGGAGTTACAGATGGGCAAACCACCATGTGGGTACTGGGAATTGAACCCTGCTCCTCTGGAGGAACAGTCAGTGCTCTTAACCACTGAGCCTTTGCTCAAGCCCTCTTTTTTATTTTAAAAAATAATATTTCTTGTTATTTTAAGAAATAATAATTTTTATTATTTTTAATGTGCATGTGTCTGCATGTGTTTGTGTTAAGTGAAAGCCACGTGTTTGCAGTGCCAAAAGAGACCAGAAGAGGGCGTCAGATCTCTCAGAGCTGGAGTTACAGGCAGGTGTGAGCTATTCAACACATGTGCTGGGAACCGAACTTGGGTCCTCTGCAAGAGCAGTAAGGGCTGAGCCATCTTTACAGACATCCTCCTATTAATTTTTAAAATCTAGTTTTTATTTATCCTTTGGTGATTACACACACACACACACACACACACACACACACACACACACCATTCCCTTCTCTCATCCCCCTCTGTCCCCCTCCCTCTGGACCCCTTCTTCTGTGTGTGTGTGTGTGTGTGTGTGTGTGTGTGTGTGTGTGTGTCCCACTGAGTTTAACTAGGATGGGTGGCATGAGTATGGACGGGATCGTTCACTGTCACACCAACAGCTTACCAGTGTTTACGTCACTGAAGAAAATGCTGCCTTCTCCCCCAGCAACATTAACTGCCAACAACTCCTAAGGTAAGGAAGGGCTGGGTTTCACAGACCCTCCCCGCTCCACGCTGGACTGTCGACTGACTGGCTCGAGCTTGTGTAGGTCTTGTGCAGGCCACACAACTGTCGAGTTCATGCATGCAGCAGCCACATCGAGTCCAGAGGGCAGCATTTCACGGCCCCCTCGACATCCTCCAGCTCTTACAGCCTTTCGGCCTTCTCTCCTACAGTATTGCCTGGGCCTTGAGAGTGTAATGCAGATATCCTATTTAGTGATTTCATTTGTCCCCTGACTCACCCTGGGGCAACTGGGGACTGCTGGCTGACCTGAGCAGAGGCCATATGGAACCGAACTGTCGTCAGTGGCTGAGGCTGGGACTCCTAATGCCCAGGATCAGAAGGGATCGTGGCTGCTGAGTCTGTGGGCAGCCTGTGGGGCAGTGGTGGTGGGTGACGGTGGCACACTGGTCCATCAGCCCCACTTACTCTTTATCTCCAATGTCCAGCAGTGTCCTCCCTGGAAAGACGATACACTTACAGCCCCGGACTAGACTGATCATGGTAATTGCACGTCCTTCCGTCTGGAGAGAGAATTCCTCTTGACCCTGGTACTCTCGAAGGAAGTGAGTGGGCTCACATCACCTGCTGACTTAATAGCTTGGCCGGAGGAGAGAAGCAGTTTGGGAAGAACAACGGCATGAACCTCAATTCTGCCCCAGCTACACCCCACGGTTCAGAACCTGTCCGTCCGGAGACGGCTCACCCACACCTGCCATCGTACCTCACATCAGGCTTGTAACCACCTGCTCTCACTGCTTCCAGGAGGGGGGGCAAGGACACAGGGGCGCCAAAGAAGGGCGTGACTTCTTCCCTGAAGGCTGCAGAAGGAAGGGCTTCTGGGAGGGTGGCACACCTATATGGTGGAGGGGCAGACCAGCCTTAACCGGGGCCAGACTTGGCCCCGCCCCCAGGGATGCTAGATCATAGAGGAAGAAGTGACAGAGTCTCCACTGCCAACCTCAGTCCGGCCCAGAGAGGTTGAAGTCTGGACCAAGGCTGCACAGCCTAGGGAATCTTGTTTGAGTCAGAAATACCCTCTGCTCCTGTCCCTCTGGACTCCTTGCAGCAGGAAGTAGGACCCAGTTATCCTGACCCCACCAAGAGTCTGGGTACCAGGGACAAATTCATACCCCACCCCTCTGAGCCTGGGCCCCCACTGCTATAAAGTGGAGTACAGGCCCCCACAAGGACATTCGTCCCTCAAGATGGAGATGAGCTAAAGACTGTAACAGCATTGAGTCAGCTGCCCCGGCTCTGCCTACTCGGCACCCAGACACCCCTCCTTGCTCCTGGCCATGGACACTTTCTCCTGAGAGGTGCTCAGGGCCCTTGCCAGTCTCACTTCCCATCCTGAAAACACGGCTACTAGCTGCTCCATGCTCTTTTTCTAAGAGGAAACTGAGGCCCAGCAGGGAGCAAGAGATTCTTGGTAACCCCAGCCTGGTGGTGTGGAAAATGCTAGATGGTTCCTTACATCACTCCCCAGCTGGGTCTGGCCAGAGACAACCCCGGTGCCCACCAGTCCAGTCTTTCTGTTCCAGGACTGACTTGAGAATGAAGGGTCGGACCAGCTGGAGCCATGGTGGGCCGTTCCCTGTTCCTGAGGAGCCCTGCTTGGCCCAGCTCCTCAGGGCCTGGGATGTGGGGGGACCATTGATCTTCCAGGCAGGGGGCCATACACACCAGGCAGGCCACAGCCCCATCGACCGCCCAGTCTACACCCGCGCCTTCCATGCTCTGCTAACAAGCCTGATGGGCAGGGCGGCACGCGCATGTCTGTCTGGAAACCTGGGCTATGGTGCCTGCCCCACCCGGCTTATAGTGGGGACCGGTACCATGCCTGGAGGAAACACTCCGAAGAGACATCAGCAAGACCCTGGAACCCAAGAATGGCATCCTAGGAAGGGATTGTCTCCGGATACACCAAGGAGCAGGTGGGAAGTCTCCCACAAGGGCATGAGGGTGCACAGAGAGGGACCTGGCGGCAGAGGACGTGGTGAGGGATCAAGGGATCCTGGTCCGGGAGATAAAAGAAGAGATGGTTTCTAGGCAGGAAGAAAATGATAGCCCTACTTGGGGGGTCATTTCCTTGTGGAAATAGGGTACCTCTGCTTTCCAGAGGTGGAGGGGGCTGAACTGCCTGAGAGGCATCAGGTGGCCCATTTTGGGGGTACAGGAGGGCTCTGAAAGACCCCATCCTGCATGCAGCTATTACAGCCAGCAGGTGGGGCTCAGGAATGTCCCTGAGGGCCAGACATGCTCAGGACCAAGAGACGGAGGGCCACCTTGCAGAGCATGCTCAGAAGCAGGAAGCTGGGCTCTCATGAACAGAGATTCCCCAGTATCCAAATGGACCTCCACAGCCTGAGCAGGCCCAGTTGCAACAGATGCAAGCCTGTTCTTATGTGTGCCCCAGCGCAGTGGGACTCAACTGCAGGGGTGACCATAGCTGCTCCTGCTCTCCTCCCCCCACACCCCACCCCTGTCCCTAGCATTCCCTCAAGGCCCAGATTCTGCAGCCATCAGGGGCACTCACAGCCAGCTTAGAGACAGCCAGAATGACAGGGAGCCCCACAAGGACATTTGGCCCTCAAGATGGAGGCAAACTAAAGCAGCTACTCCAGCCTATAACAGCATTGCAGACAGTTGCCCCGGCTCTGCCCACTCCGCACCCAGACACCCCTCCTTGCTCCTGGCCATGGACACTTTCTCCTGAGAGGTGCTCAGGGCCTACCTTGCCATAGTCTCACTTCCCATCCTGAAAACATGGCCGGTTGCTGCTCCATGCTCTTTTTCTAAGAGGAAACTGAGGCCCAGCAGGGAGCAAGAGATTCTTGGCAACCCCAACCTGGTGGTGTGGAAAAGGCTACTTGGTCATTAGAGGTTCCCTACGTCACTCCCCAGCCTGGGTCTGGCCAGGGGCACCCCCGGTGCCCACCAGCCCAGACAGGTGTGTGCGGCTGCCCTCTCCGATCGCGGCCCCAATGGCCTATAAATCAAGGGCCTAATCTTTCACCGTCCGCTGGCCTCTCTCGGGGCGTGATGGATGAGCGCCCGGCCGGCCGACTGCCGCGAAATCACCGAGCGGGCTGACAGCTCCTAAATTTGCCTGCTCGGAGTGTTGAAAGGAAGAATGTGTGTTTTCATAACCTACCTCAGTTACAATAAATATTTAAAATGCGCATTAAACATCCTCTCGCGCGCACAATCGGCCTCTGTAGCCCCGGCCCGCGCAGATTTAATTAGCTTCGCTTCCCCCGCCGGCCGCGCTCGCCCGTGGACGGAAGGCCCCTGTTTTCTTAAACTCTCGGCCCCCCATAAATATCAGCCTTGCACAGCTGGGCCCAAACAGAAGCTTTTTGTCTGGCTTCTCTTCCCTCCGTCGGGCCTCTGGGTAGGCCTGGCCAGGGGCCTCTGGCTCCAGGGCAGCCCCCACCCCTACACACAGCACCAAGGATCTGATGTGATTCTGGGTCCTGTGGGTGCGTGTGAGTGGGGCAGAGTCTGAGGGTGTCCTGCCTGTAACTTCCCCAGATCACCAAGGGTTTGGGAAGGGGAGACGCAGCTGTGCAGGAAGAAAGGCCACTCTGGGATGGAGCGGTCACGTCGGGTGCTTTGTGCAAGGCCAGCGGTAGACCTGGGCTAGCGGGTGTGCATTACATGGTCCTGACCTTCCCCACATGGCACTGTGGAAGCTCAGGCTGGGGGTGATCCCAGGCAGAGACGCTGCCTTACCATTTTAGCAGGGCTGGAGAGACGGTTCAGTGGTTAAGAGAACTGGCTGTTCTCCAGAGGACCTAGGTTTGATTTCCAGACCTATATGACTGCTCGCAACCATCTGTAACTCCAGTCCCAGGGGACCTGAGCACAGGCACCAGAGATGCACACGGTGCATAGACAGACAGATAGGCAAAAACCCCATACACAGAAAATGAAAATAAAAATACTTTTTAAGGAACCCTTTAGGCAGTGGGTGAAATGATTGAGTGGGCAAAGGTGCTTGCAGCCAAGCCTGAGGACCTGAGTTCGAATCCTGGGACTCACATCATAGGAGAGCTCCAATTCCACAGTTGTCCTCTGACCCCCCACTTGTGCACCATGGCACACTTACACACACACACACACACACACACACACACACACACACACACACACACACTAAATAAATAAGAATGTAATAATGAAAAAAATTAAAGAAAAGAACTGAGGGAACTGAGCCCCAGAGGGGGGTAAAGTGGTTTTGAGGGTCAGATCCTGGATCTGCCTGGAGCCCAAGACCTTAGAGCATCATTTATTCAGACTGTCAAGTGCTTGCCATGAAATCATGAGGGCCTGAGTTCAGATCCCCAGAATCCACACTTAAAAGCTGAGTGTGGTAGCATGGACTTGTAAGCCCAGTGCTGGGGTGGACACAGACAGACTCTGACTGTTCAGCTTAGCCTGCTTGGTGATTTCCAGGTCAGAGAGCCCCTGTCTCAAGATGATGATGATGATGATGATGATGATGATGATGATGATAATAATAATAATAATAATTATAATAAAATAACATGGTGGGGAGCACCTGAGGAATGATAGCAGAGGTTGTCTTTTGATCTCCATGCCCAGTCACAAGTGCACCAGCATGTGCGCGCACGCACACACACACACACACACACATGTACATTCACATACATACACGTACACACACATACACATGATCTCTCTCTCTCTCTCTCTCTCTCTCACACACACACACACACACACACACACACAGCACCTAACCATTCACCTTCTTATCTTTCCCACCTGGCTTTCCTCACTGAAGCTTCCAGAACCTCCACCTCCCAGGGTGTAGTTCTGGAGTCTCAGCACACTCCTTGGTTGGCCACAGCGGTGCCTGAGCAGATCCCTGGCTGACCAAAGGTCTAGAGACGGGAGGGTTTTGCTGGACCACACACCAGAGGGGCGTTCATTGGCTGTGCCTCTGGAGGCTCCAGACTGAATGGAGCTGTCTCTTGTGGGACTGGACCAAGAGGCAGGGAGAGTTAAGAGAAGGGAAATTCGGGGTCAGATGGCAGGGGAAATCCAGGCACCCTCCATGGAGGGACTCTGTTTGCAAGGACTCCACACTCCACTGCATCCGAGAGGCCCAGGATGGAGTGAATATTGCGAGTTGGAAGTGTGGGGACCCCAAGCTCATGGCTGCAGTCAGTGTTCCCAGAACATTTACAGGGCCCAAGAAGGGATCCAGGATCTGCTTTCCACAAGTCTTCCAAGGTAGAGAAACTGAGGCTGGGGAGGGCAAGCCCAGAACATCCTGGCTGATATAGGCCAGGCTGGGTGACATACACCCATGATCCTAGCTTCTCTTCGGGCTGAGGCAGGAGGATTGAAAGTTCAAGGCCAGCCTTGACTGTATAGCTAAATTTTGTTTCAAAAATAAAACTGCCAGACATAGTAACGTTTCCCACACTCAGGAAGCTAAGTCTGGAGGAATTCTAAGGATTCAAGGATAGCCTGTGCTACATTGTCAGTCTCAGGACAACCTGGGCTACATAGCTCGACCCTTGTCTCAAAACAAAGACCAAGATGTGTTCAAATCCAAGCCCTGGCACTGTGGCTGTGGCCCTGTTGGGGTGTAAAGTCTCAGCAGAGGCTAAATTAAAAGTCAGTCATGCACACAAATTAGTCGGAGAGGCTCTTGTGGGAACTGGGCGGTGGTCACCGCAGAGACCCGTACCTGGTCAAAGCGCTGGGAGTAAGTGGCCGTGGAGAGCTCCACCACAGACATCTCTATCGCTCCCTCCGAGGCTCCAGGAGCATGATGGGAGAGAGGGTGGGAAGAAGGGAAGGACCGAGGATGGGAAGGAGCGCTGTAAAATGCTGGCTGCCGGACATGACGTGGTTGCTGTACTCATGACCTCAGCTGTGGTTCCTGAAGGTCGAGCAGTCCGGCATTCCAGCAGGAAGTGGGGTGGACGCATTCACCCGATGATCCCTGAGGTGAGGAGTTGGGGGCGGTTAACGTCTGCTGGGAGAGGGGGAGTCATTTTCTTCGGTGCAAGCCTCTGGTCAGTTGCCCGTGCTTCTGTACGTGACCCCTGCACTCATGCTCATGCGCGAAGCCTTAACAAAACTCAGTAGGTCACTTAAGAAGGCTGGACATGGGGAAAGGGGAATGTGAACGGAAGGGAAAAGGTCCAGAGGTCACGGAAAACAGATAAAGAAGGGTAATGAGGTTGGATGTGATCAAAATACATTCTAGAAGTGTCAAAGAATAAATAATTTTTAAAAACCATTGGTAAGCGGGGCCGTGGTGGCGCACACGCCTTTAATCCCAGCACTCGGGAGGCAGAGCCAGGAGGATCTCTGTGAGTTCAAGGCCAGCCTGGTCTACAGAGTGAGATCCAGGACAGGCACCAAAACTACACGGAGAAACCCTGTCTCGAAAAACCAAAAACCAAAAACAAAAAACCAAATCCATTGGTAAGTCTCCTGATCTACTGTCCTTGTAAGACTGGGAGACCTGGTGGCTGGAGAGAGGGCTCAATGGTCGGGAGCACTGGCTGCCCTTCCGGAGGATCCAGGTTCAATTCCCAGCACCGGCAAGGCAGCTCACAACTGTGTGTAACTCTAGTTCCAGATGATCCGACACCCTCACATGGATGCCCATGCAGGCGATACGCCAATGCACATACAATAAAAGTAAATACATTTTGAAAAAACAAAAAAGACTGGGAGACCTGGGAGGTGAGAGTGGTGGTGGGGTGGAGTGGTGGGGTGCTGGCCTGGCCTGCACGAGGCACTGCAAGAAGGTGAAACCAGGCCAATCACACAGGGGAGAGAGCAGTGGGGAGGCAACGGAAAGATGGGGGGGGGCCACAAGCCAAGGGATGCTAGGAGAGTTAGCTCTACTGCTAAGCCACACCCCAGCCCCTCACTGGGGGATTCTAGGCAGGGGTTCTACCACTGAGCCACACCCCAGCCCCTCACTGGGGGATTCTAGGTAGCTGCTCTACCACTGAGTCACACCCCAGCCCCTCACTGGGGGATTCTAGGCAGGTGCTCTACCACTGAGTCACACCCCAGCCCCTCACTGGGGGATTCTAGGCAGAGGCTCTACCACTGAGCCATACAGTTCATCATATTGCTCTATTGGTATTTGAGGAAAGCCTGACCCTTCTATCCCTTTTTTAATCCTCTAGGCTTCAGGCTTCAGCTCTGTAACCTGGATCTGGCTTGTCAGAGATGCTCAATTAATGTCTACTAACTGGGGGCTGGGGAGATGGCTTAGAAAATAAAGGGCTTGCCTTGCAAGCACAAGGGCCTGAGTTCAATGATCAGAATTCACATTTTAAAAGAGCTGGGTATGATGTTGCACTCTTATATGCCAGCACTGGGAAGGTAATGACAAGCTGGTCCCCTGGGCTCGCTGGTCAGCCAGCCTAGCCTGCTTGGTGGGTCCCAAGCCAGTGAGTGACCCTATAAAATAACAAAGTGAATGGTGCCTGAGAAACTGCAGGTGAAGTTGACCTCTGGTCTGCACACGCAGGTGCATACACACAAACACACACCTGTGCACACACAAATACAAAAGGGTAGATGAAGAAACACACTAATGTAATTCCTATGGTGCTACAGTATGAATTTTTATGTATACATATAGTAACATCTATTTTGTGGATCAGCCTCATCTTCCCCTATGGGCCCCAACTGATACAAGTAACCCTTGTTCATCTCTTTAGTGATTTGTGTGGGGCGTGTGTGTGTGTGTGTGTGTGTGTGTGTGTGTGTGTGTGTGTGTGTGCACATCTACCTGTGCTGGAATTGCATGTGTACATTACCATGCCCAGTTTTTTGTTTGTTGGTTTGTTTGACACAGTTTCTAGAGATCAAACTCAGGCCCTGCAAGGCAAGGGCTTTACCAAATGAGTTTGATCCCCAGCCAGCCTGACATTATCCATTTTATTCTATGCTTCCAGCCATGTAGTGTGCATGCACACACTTAAGTTGGGGGGGGGGCTTTGGCCTCCTAAGGCAGCTGATACCCAAGTAGGAAGGGAGCAGCCACCCACAGACCAGATTACTCCTGCCTCAGGAAGCTCTAGGTCTGTTATTAAAATCTTCAAGAGAGGACCAGGGAGGTTGCTCAGTTGGTAAAAGTGCCAGCTGCTGAAGCTTGATGACCTGAACCATGCAAAAAGCCAGACCCAGTGACACTCAGCTCTAATCTCAGCTTGCCCCTGGAGAGATGAGAGATGGAAGCAAGAGAATCACCTAGAACTTCACAGGCCTGACTAGGATATGCAGCACAGAAGAACAAACAAAAGAGACTCTGTCTCATGCAACAAGGTGCAAGGCAAGAAGCGGCTCCCCAAAGTTGTCCTCTGAGCGTCACACATGCATTGTGGCATATGCATGCCCTTCCCAAGAATATTTTAGAAGTATTCAGTTGATCAGAACTGGCCCATCAGACAGTGCTGGCTGTGGAACAATCCTGTTCTACACTATGAATATGTATGACTCTCATTGGTTAGCAAAAATCTGACAGGCTGGTCTGGGCAGGAAGTTAGGTGGGAAAGCCAAACTGAGAATGATGGGAAGAAGGAGGGTGGAGTCAGGAGAGATGTCAGCCAGCTGCCAAACAAGCAGGATGTGTAAAAAAAAAGGTAACAAGCCATGAGCCATGTGGCAAAGCATAAATAGAAATATGGGTTAATTTAAGCACAAGGGTTAGCTAGTAACAAGCCTAAGCTATTGGCCAAGCATTTATAATTCATATTCAGCCTCTGAGTTAGTTATTTGGGACTGTGCAGCCAGTACAGGAAATGTCTGCTTACAAAACAGTCCAGGCATCTCACCAGTTAGTAGGTGTGGATCACATCTACAGAGCACTGCCCTAACAACATCTGGATTAACATCTGGTCAGCATGGGCATCTAAGACTCAAAGGTGGCCCCAGCTGGATCCTTGGAGGGCAGCACCTGGCCTGAGCAGTTGTCCTTCACCCCGGAAAGTCAGCAATCTAGGTGGCTGGAAGCTGAGGAGAGGCAGGCCTTGCCTTGAGGAGTCAGCCAGCAAGCACTGATGGCGTGCACACCTGCTGGGACCCAGCCTCCTCACTGTGTCTTAGGAGTAATAGAGAAGAGCATCATCTAAGTGTGGAAAGAGCTCAGTCTTCAGATACAGAAGCCTATGGGGAATCACAGAGCCAGGGGCAAACTGAATCTGCTCCCCCATTGTCTCTACAGGTGCGTGTGTGTGCATGCGCGCGTGCGTGTGTGTGTGTGTGTGTGTGTGTGTGTGTGTGTGTGTGTGTGTGTGTGTAAGCCTTGCACCTGGGATGGACAGAGAATGGGACACCACAGTGAAGCCCATGAGCTGCCTGCTGGCTGGGGCACGCAGGTATACATGTTTCCACCTGTCCTGGCTTCCCACCTCTGGTGCACGAGAAACACCCTGCCTGGCCGCCAGGGGCCAACAAACTACTGCCTGCTATCCGCACCTTTCTGGGTGCGCAGCCCAGAAGCTCACAGAATCTTGGGGCAGCAGCAACCCCCCCCAGTTGTGGTAGACTTCCCTAAAGGGTGGTGGAGCCTTGTGGGTCATTGCTCTCTGGTGTCTTGATGGGTCTGAGACATGACCTTTGACCCTTCGACGCTAACTTTCTTCCCTCCCACCCCCATACCCATTCTTTGTGCACGTGTGTTGGAAATGTACCTCTGGCATCCAGTAAGGGCCGAATGGAGGCTTGTGCCTCAGGTGGGAGGCTGGTCCTAAACTGGCCTGGGCCATGAGTAGGGTGCACACAGACCACCCTGTGTGAGTGTTCGTGCATGCTCAGTGACCTCCCAGTGCACCGTGGGCTTTGAGCTTTCAGCACCCAAGTTCTAGTAACGCCGCTGAGGGCCCTCCTGTCCGGCCTAGGGGCTCAGGTGGTAATTTACATCTTCTCGCTTAAGGCCACCACAGCCCAGGGAGATTCCAGGGAGCAGGGGAAGACAGAGAGAGCCAGGATGAGAGGCAGCCAAAGTGGTACATACTTTAATTAAGACCATGTTTTTAATTTTGATTTTATTTTGAGACAGGGTCTCTTGTAGCCCAGGATAGCCCTGAACTCACTATGTAGCCTAGGATGGCCTCCTCCTCCCAGGTTCTGGGATCACAGATGTGAGCCACCACACCCAGCTGAAGTGGTGCTTAGGGTAGAACTCGTGGATGCCAGTCAAGCACTCTGAGCTATAACCCTGACCTCAGGAGCATGCTTATAAACCACCACAATGGCATGAGCAGGTAAATCTTCCAGACCAAGCACTGGCTTAGAGTGGGGCGTGGAAGCTGGTGCCAGCTCTGCCCTGGGTGGAACAGAGAGGCTCCTCTTGATGAACACTTGTGCCCAGAACAGGAGAACCACTCAGACTCATGGGTGACAGCGTAGAGCCAGGGCTGGGACAAAGACATGCTTAGTGGGTGGAGGTCGTTGAGGTTGGGGTAAACCAGGAGGGCTCCTTGGAGTAGAGAACTTCCAACAGGCTGAGGAGCCGGGACTATGACCCCAGGAAATGTGGATGGGCCCTTCAGCTCATCCGGATACCAGTCCCCTGCTTGTCTGACCACTGGCAGCTTGCCCACAGGGCAGCTGAAATCTGGCGTACACGTGAGTGTGTGCCCGTATGTGAACGCACGAGTGCACGCGTGGGCCTCCCTGACAGCCGATATTTCACAGGCGCCTGAGCCAACTCCAGCTCCCGCCCGCCCGCGCCTGTTTATGAAGCGGAGGGTAAGTATTTAATTAGTCGCCTAATTGCCTGGGTAATTGGGAGACGTACTCAGCTCTCCAAGTAATCAGTTGAAACAGGCCTCGAAAATATCTGGCCCGATATTCATTAGTGTGGCTCAGTCGCTAAACAGTTATTGTGTTCGCTTCAGGACAAGACCCAGCAAACAGCTGCGCGCCCCGCAGCCGCCCACCAGCCCCTGCTGGGCAGCGGGACCCTCACAGATAGACTGACAGACAGCGGACAGTGCTGGGCCCTGCTGGCTGCCCCCCTCCCTGACTGCCCTGTGTCCTCCTGAGTCAGAGGAAGGGCCCCCATCAGCCTGCAGGAAGACAACATGAGGCTGGAGGAAAAAGGAGGGCAGGAGGCCAAGCCTGAAGGAAAGGGCTGCCTTCAGCAGCACACCCCTTCCCCTCCCCCGGCACCACACTTTACAGTTTGCAGATCGCGTGCAGGTCTACAGATCTCTTGCTCACTGTACATACACAAGGACCATGAAGGTGTCCGTTTTACAGATGGGATTCTAGGCAGGTGTTCTACCTCTGAGCCACACCCCAGCCCCTCACTGGGGGATTCTAGGCAGGTGCTCTACCACTGAGCCACACCCCAGCCCCTCACTGGGGGATCCTAGGCAGGTGCTCTACCACTGAGTCACACTCCAGCCCCTCACTGGGGGATTCTAGGCAGGTGCTCTACCACTGAGCCACGCCCCCATTCCCTGAGGCCAGAAGTGCAGGGCAGCTTGGGTCTCCCTGTGTTCAGAAACATCTCTTTACCTTCAGCCCAGAACCATTGCCCTGTGAGAGACAGGCTGGCAGTGGAGGACACAGCTAAGGCTAGGGTCATGTCAGCTGGCCCTGGGCCTCACATAGAGCAAGAATGTTCTTCCAGCTTTGTCCCACAGATGTCTGCAGTGGGGACTGAAAAGCCACCCTGTCCCCAGAGACCCTTCACTCTCCTTTCTTCTCTGCACCCATCCCTTCATCCACCTGCCCATCCATCCTTCTGTACAGCAGACCAAACACCTACCCTCCACTCACACACCCTCCATCAACCTATTTACCACTCATCAACCCATCCATCCATCCACCTCTCCTCCATTCCATCCCCTTCCCCTTCTCCCTATCCCCCTACCTCTCTCCCGTCCCCCTCCATGCCTCCCTCCATTCACTGATTCCTGTGCTCACAACTGCTCAAAGATCTTCTAGGCCAGCACGGACTGGAGCTGGCACAGCCTTGGACAAATCAGATCTGCCTCCTCCCTGGTGCTGTCCCAGGACACGCCATGGAGGGGACCATGCAGTGAAGGTCTAAGGAGGCAGCAAAGCCAGGGCCGGTAGACCAGATGCCCTAGAAACAACACTGAACTGGAAGAAGTCTTGACCTAGTGACTTATGGTTATCCTAGTGAGCATTAGTGGTATGTGATAGGTTTACAGTGTTGTGCAACCAACACCTCTAATTTTAGTAACAAACCCTTTCCTCTGAAGGAGACCTGGGGCCCAAAGTCAATGCCAGGGGGAAGTAACTATGGATGGAACAGCATGTGCAAAAGCCCTGAGGCAGAAGGAAAGGTGGGAAGTTGGGGCTTCAGGGAGTGTGGGGGTGTTTGGGTATGTGAGTAGGTCCAGGAATGCAGGTGCTCACAGGGCAATTCCATCCTATCAGGAAGCCTTCAACAGGGTTAGGGGTAGATGAGACATTAAAAAAAAACAACTTGTACAAGGAGGACAGTGAGCCCTAGGGGAGGTTCAGCTGCCTTCTGGAGAGGGAGATGCCAGCCTAAGGAAGGACATGGCGTGCCCTCTCTTCACCAGTTGCTATAAGTGCCGACCTCTCTCCTCAGCTCTTAGAAGCCACCCCAGCCCTCATTGCTCTCATGGGTTTGCCTGTGCCAGGCACCCATTTGTGGAGTGGCAGAGTGGGAGGCTGTCATCCACTCAGGTGACTGTGTTCCAGGTTAACCCACATGGTTGGGTGCTGGGCTCTTTCTTGCCTCAAGATTTTTACACATGCTATTCCATTCATGGGGGACTGTTCCTCTCCTCCCCACAGGCTGACTCTGATGCCCATCCCAGGACTTTGATTCAATGTTGTGGGACAATGCCCACATGACCATATTTCTCTGTGTGAAGCCAAGGAACCAAGTGGTATCATCTGCTGTGACTAAGCCATATTCTGTAATATGGATGGCATCCACTCATCCTTGTTTACCAGGACTGGAAACAGACTCAGAAAATCACGCTTGTGTTCCAAGGTGATAGTGAAACCTGGCAGAGATGTGATCAAGGAAAGGGGCGTTTGTGCTTTGTTCTCTCATTCTTTCCCTTAAGGGCCCACATTTAGCCAAGTATGGTGATGCTCGCCTTTAATCCCAGCACTCTAGGGGCAGAAGCAGGCAGAGATCTGTAAGTTTGAGGTCAGTCCAGTCTACAGAGTGAGTTTCAGGACAGACAAGAGCTATATAGTAAGACAAAAAAAAATCCTATCTTTAGGCTTGCTATATAGCTTAATATGATCTCATGCCTTCATCCCCTAAATGCTGAGATTACAGCCACTCATCACCATGCTGGGGTTAAGTGTGTGTGTGTGTGTGTGTGTGTGTGTGTGTGTGTGTGTGTGTGTGTGTGTAGAATGTGTGTACATGTGTGTGCATACATGTGTGGAGGCCAAATGTCAATGCCCACTGTCTTCCTTAATCTCTCTCCACTTTTTTTTTTGACAGTCTCTCACTGAACCCAGAGCTTGCTGATTCAGCTAGATTGACTTCTCAGGAAGCCCCAGGGACACTCTTGTCTACACTTCCCCAGTGTTGGGGTTACAGGCAAGCTCTGCCATGTCTGGCTTCATGTTGGTTCAAGGGGTTGGTATTCAGGTCCTTAGGCTTATGTGGCAAGCACTTTATCCACAGAGTTGTCTCCCCAGCTCTGGGGCTTAGATTTTAATCCACACTGATAACAGTCTCTTGATAGTCTTCATCAGTTACTTCCACTTCTCCCCTCACAAGGCACACAGTGTTGCTCTTACTCGCTTCACAGAGCCTCCAAATCCATGGTTACTATTTTGTTTAAATGTGTTGATTTCCACAAATTGAGACCATCTGGAGGGCCCTTCAATCTTCAGGCAAACTTACATTTCTGCTGCTGTTACTTCTCTGTGTGGAGGACTCCTTCTAGCTGTTCTTAAAGCCCAGATCCACTTAGGAAAAATTCTCAGTGGTTGCTTATTGGTGTCTTTGCTTTGTTTGCAGGTTTGAAAGATAGTTTTGCTGGGTATAGAATCCAGGGTCAATGGATTCTCCAGTCCTTGCATACCACCTTTCTGCTGAGAAATCTGTTGTTAGTCTCACTTTACCTGTATATTTGTCTTCTCTCTGCTCTTAAGATTTTTGTCTTCATGATGGGTTTTGAGTAATTGTTTCTCTAATGTTTCTTAAATTTAGAATATATTGAGATTTAGGAAGATTTTATTTATTTTTAATTATGTGTATATATGTGCATGGGAGGGTGTATTAGTCAGGGCTCTCTAGAGGATCATGACTAACTATATACATATATATACATATATATATCCATATTTATATACATAATGTATAATATATATACATTAGAGGAGGGTGTTAGAATGGCTTATAGGCTATGGTCCAGCTAATCCAACAAGGGCTGTCTACCAGTGAAAGGTTCAAGAATCCAGTAGTTGTTCAAATGAGATTGGATGTCGCAGGCAGTCTTCAATATATACCACAATACTGAAGGAGGCTCTAAAGCTAATGAAGGAATGGACTGGCTACAAGAATGAAAACTCCTGAGCAGGCAAAGAGAGCAAGCTTCCTTCTTCCACATCCTTTATATAGATTGCCAGCAAGTGTGGCCCAAATTAAAGGTAGATCTTCCCACCAAAAAATATCTGTATTAAAGGTGAATCTTTCCACCTCAAAGATTGAGATGAGAAGTGGGTCTTCCAACTTCAAATTATTTAACTAAGAAAAAATCCTTCACAGGCATGCCCAGCCATTTGAGTTTTAGTTTAATTCTAGATGTAGTCAAGTTGACAGCCAAGAATAGCCATCACAGAGGGTATGTACACATGTAAGTGAAGGTCTCCTCAGAGGCCAGAAGAGGGTATATGACCTGGAGCTGCAGTTAGAGGTGGTTGTGAGCCACTCAACATGGATGCTGGGAATTGACCTCTGGAGAATCAGAGGTCATGTTGTACATGCTTTTAACCATTAAGCCATCTCTCCAACCCTTATATTGAGATTTTAAAATATTTTTGTGCACATGTGTGTGTTTGGTGCATGCATGTATATATGTTCATGTGTGTGCACACAGGTGTGGAAGACAGAGGTCCATGGCAGGGATCCTCCTCTACCACTCTCCACCTTGTGTTTTGAAACAGGATTTCTCCCTGAACCTGGAGCTCACCAGATTGGCAAGACTTGCTAACCAGAGAGCACTGGGGATTCTCCAATCTCTGCCTTCTCAGAACTGGGAGCCACAAAGCCAGGTTTTCCTTTTTAAACTTTATGTGTATGGCTATTTTGCCTGCGTATGTATCTGTGTACCACATGTACTCACAGAAGCCAGAAGATGGTGATGGATGCCCCTGGGACCAGAGTCATAGGTGATTAGCCACCTGTGGGTGCTGGGAACTGAATCAGGGTCCTAAGGGAAAAGGAGCCAGTGCTTTTAACTGCTGAGCCATCTTTCCTGTCCCACAAGCCCAGCTTTTTACGTGTATTCTGGGGATCTGACCTCGGGTCAGCATAGCAAGCACTTTACTGACTGAAAATCGCCTCCACCTACTGAGATTTCTGTTTAAGAACTGTTAGTTTTCATCACGTCTTGTACATTTTCCACTATTAATCATCAATAAAAATTTATCTGCTCACTGCCCTCTAGGAACTTCTCAAAGTTGTCCCACAGGTAATGGATGCTCTCTTTCCTTTTTTAAAAATGTCGTTGTGCTGGGCAGTGATGCACACCTTTAATCGCAGCACTTCAGGCAGAGGCAGGCGAATCTCTGTGAGTCTGAGGTCAGCCTGTCTACAGAGTGAGTTCCAGGACAGGCACCAAAACTACACAGAGAAACCCTGTCTCTGCACCCCCACCCAAAAACATTGTTGTATGGTTTGATTCTGAAGTGTCCCCCACTTGTATTTGAAACACTTGGTCCCTAGCATGTGGCACCATTTTGGAAGGCTGTAGAGCCTTTAGGAAGTGGGGCCCAGTTGGCAGAAGGAGGCCACTAGGGTGGGCTTTTGACTGTGATACCCACCCCCGACTCTTGCCTCTCTCCCTGCTTCCTGCTCCTGATGTGAGCCACCCCCACCACACACCCCTGCTACCATGAACTGCGTTGTTCCAACCCTGGCTCCCTGCCATGCTAGACTGAAACCCTTTGAAATCCAGGAGCCAAAACAAACCCTCCAGAAATCGGCTCTTTCAGGTGTTTTGGTCACGGTGACACAAAAGTAGCTGGCATAACGGTTCTCAGTCTTCTGGTGGCTTCTTTGTGGAGGCCCACAAAGGTTTCCTTGTGAGATCTGAGCTTGCTTTACCCAGCAGGGCTGCATTAGAGGATTGCTTGACCATGTATGTGGTTACCAGAAGATTGGAAGGATCTTGGCTGTGCTAGGGGGAGGTCTTTTGCTCCACCACTTGGCATTCCTATAAAAGGCCCTTTAGAAGCTACAGGAGGGGCAGGTGGATATTGATCCAGGCCCTCCCGAGGCTATCCTGTGTTTCTATCTGTTTCTCTCCCCTCTCTCTTTCTACCTAATATCTCTTATCCCTCTCTCCTCAAGAGTACCCTAGGGAAAAAGTGGGAGCAGGTTCCCCCACACTTCTTCTGACATGTCTCCCATGCTATTGATAAATGATGCCTAAGGTCATTCTTTTCCTAAGACATTGCAGCTTTCATACTCACAGGTTAGTTGGGGTCTTTTTTTCTGTGCTCTCTGTGTGTTTTATGCATGTGTGCAAGTGTGCAAGTGTGGGGGGGTGTGCTTGCATATACAGGTGCACGTGGGAGCCTGAGGTCAACGTCTGGTGTCCTCCTCAATCACTCCTCATCTTATTTTTTGAGGTGGAGTCTCTCACTGAACCTAGAACTCTCTGATTCAGCTAGACTGGCTTGACAGTGAGCCCTGGGGAACCATTTGTCCTGGAATCACAAGATCACTGGAATCACAGGCACATGCCACCAACCCTGTTTTTTAAAATGGAGTCCGGG
>NC_134874.1:44211944-44226944 GCF_049852395.1 Peromyscus maniculatus bairdii
ATTAAAGCAAGTAGACTATAGAGCTTGGTGTGCTGAGATTCTGTTTCCTGAAAATAGTCCTCGCCGTTAGTAGTTCTCTCTCCTGAGCCCCTGGGATGTATAATATTGAGGCTGGTTCCTCTAATATTATACAAGAATTTATTTATTGTGGTGTGTGTGTGTATGTGTGTATGTGTGTGTGTGTGTACAGGGAGGGCGTGTGTGCAGAAGTCAGAGGACAGCTTGTGAGAGTTGATTTTCTGCTTCTGCCACTTGGCAACCAGGAATCAAACCCAATCTATCAGGTTGGCAGCAAGCATCTGTCCTTGCTGGGCCATCTCACTAACCCTTATTTTTATTTTAAATAAGTAGATGAACAGTCTTATTAAATAAGAAACACAAAGCCAATTGCAGAGCTAAAAGCAGTAGCTGAGAGCTGAGCTTACCCTTCGCTGCCGCTGCTGTCCTTCCTCTCAGCAAGAACGCTACTTCCTGTGTATCTGTCTTTTTATAGACTTTCTGTTCTGCCTTCTCACTGGTTGTAAACCCAACCACATGACCTCCTCGTCACTGCCCATCTATACAGACCTCCAGGTCTCTATGGTTGTTATTGAGATTAAAGGTGTGTGTCTCCATGCTGGTGGTATCCTTAAACACACAGAGATCTATCTGCCTGTCATGTGATTAGGATTAAGGACGTGTGCTACCACTGCCAGACTTCTGCTATGGCTTGCTATCAGCTCTGACCTTCAGGCACTTTATTTATTAACATACAAATAAAATCACATTTCAGTACAAATAAAATATCACCATATAAATGCTTACTTATTTAGAAGGGGAGAGAGGGAGAGAGAGAGAGAGAGAGAGAGAGAGAGAGAGAGAGAGAGAGAGAGAGAGAGAGAGAGAGAATGTGAGCGTGTGCATCCTGCATGTACACGAGCACCCATGGCATGCATGCATGCAGACAATTGTTAGAAGTTGATCCTCTCTTTCCACCATGTGGGTTCCGGGATCTAACTTAGATTTTCAGCTTGGTGGCACATGCCTTTATACACTAAGCCATCTTGCCAGCCCTTCACTTTTAAACTTTGGGGCAAGGTCTCATTAAATTATCCAGGCTGGCTTTGAATTTACTCTGTAGTCCAGGAAGATATTTGCAATCCTCCTGCCTCAGATGCCCAGTAGCTGGAATAGTAGGCCTGTAGCTCCAGGTTTAGCTTCTGTGTGGCTTTAAAGAACAAGGTTGTGTTTTACTTTTTCTTTTTTTCTTGGCTGAGCAACGCCCCCTCCCCATGGGTCATCTCCCTTGGGATCCAGGCTGTGTTAACAGTGCTCATCTTGAACTTGCTGGTGTGCAGAATATTTAGTCATTATGAAGAGCTGCCTTGAAGTTAAGCCCACATCACTAACACATGGGGACATCATCAGGGAATCAAGTGTACCCTGGGATCCCCTGTCCCTGCCACCCACTAGTTGTGTGGACAGGTGCTCTGAGCCTGTTCCCAGTACTGTGAGATGGAGGCAACCGGTTGGCATCAAGACACCCCCTTGAGGCGATGTCTGGAAGGACTACTATGCACACCTGTGAGAACCCAGGACTTCTTGTTCAGGAGTGTCCAGAATTGTAGGATGCTGGGACCTTTCCAGGAACCAGCAGAGTCTTCTGAGAACCAGGCCTCTGGGCAGAGCTGGGGGCAGCGGCCAGGCCATCCTATCCACGTTGGGGCTGCAAGTGCCCTGGGCAGAGGGAACAGCCTGTTCCTGGCAATGCTAGCTGGGCACTGAGGATCTTGGGGGCCCAAGGACAAGTATGCTATGTGTTTGCCACTCTGACTTCTGTGGGACACATAGCAATAGTTTTCTTTTCCCAGACGGTGACTCCTTTGTCTCTTAGCCTTGTCCTTTCCAATCCTGGCTTCCTGTCCCTTTCCTGAGGCCTGGACATTTGGGGGCAATAAAAAGTTTGGTTTAGTTGAATCAAAAATTTCCATCTCCGCCAGGCAATGGTGACCCATGCCTTTGATTCCAGCACTCAGGAGGCAGAGGCAGGTGGATCTCTGTGAGTGTGAGGATAGCCTGGTCTATAGAGCGAGCTCCAGGACAACCAGGGCTACACAGAGAAACCCTGTCTCTACCTCCTGGCTCCTCCCAAAACAAAACCTCCATCTCAGATCTAATTACATGGTCTTCTTGTCACTTCCTGTAGAACCAACTAGGGCTGGGGAGGAGGAATGGAGGGGAGGCAAACAGAAGAGAGGGACTGACTAGGAGGAAGAGGAGGGGGTGGGGGAGGGAAGAGGAGGAGGGAAGAGGAGAAGAGAGAAGAGGAGGGGGAGGAGAGGAAGGAGAGGAAGGAGGAAAGAGAGAGGAGGAAGGAGAGGAAGAAGGAGGGGAGGAAGGAGAGGAGAAGGGAGCGGAGGAAGAGGAGGAGAGAGAAGAGGAAAAAAGAGGAGGAGGGAGGGAGGAGGGTGAGGAGGGAGAGGAGGAGGGAGAAGAGGAAGGAGAAGAAAAGGGGAGGAGACGCAGGAGGTGGGAGAGGGAGGAGGGCTAGAAGGCAAGGACAGGAAAAGTCATAAGAGGAGGGAAAGAGAGAGGCAAGGATAAAACACTACCAAACCGCTGCAGTCTGCCATTGGCTCACTGCTCAACACCAGGCACTATCTTGGGGTCAGCATCTAAAGGGCCATGGTGAGATTTTCAGGTCTTCAGTTCGCTTTCCCATTCTTATTTGTGATGGTTCCTGTTGATTATCAACTTTACAGGATCTCCAGTCACTTAGGAGACATGCCTCTGGGCATGTCTGTGAGGGAGTTTCTAGACTGAAGGGATTGAAATGGGAAGACCTACTTTGAAGGTGGGCGGCACCATCCTGCGGGCTGGGGTCTGGGGCTGAATACAGAACAGAAAGCGAGCTGAGTTCCAGCACCTGTCTCTTTCCTGACCTCGGATGCCACATAACCAGTGACTCTGCCTTCCCTACCTGTGATCAGCTACAGCTTCGAACCGTGAGCCAGAATGAGCGGTTCCTTCCCTCGGGTGCCTTCTAGTTAGGTGTGTTGTCACAGCCACACAAGGAACTGATTCAGAACAGATTTGTTACACAAAGCGGCGGATTTGTTATATAAAGTGGCTGGTTCTGTACGATGTTTTAGCCGTCATATATCGTGCATTTTGACTCACCAAGAGCTCTAGGCACCAGGTGTTTGGAGATAAGGCTGAGGTCAGGCTTACCGAAGGTGATCAGAAAGATGTTTGGATTGTGTTCCTGTGTTTTGTAAAATTCCACAGCCCTTAAACCTGAATGAAATACCCCCACCCTCACCTCCCACCCCCTGAGACAGGGTTTCTCTGTGTAATCTTGGCTGTCCTGGAACTCACTTTGTAGACCAGGCTGGCCTTGAACTCACAGAGATCCACCTGCCTCTGCCTCCCCAGTGAGGGGATTAAAGGCGTGCGCCACCACTGCCTGGTGAAATAATCTTTCTTAAATTTTGAAACGGGATCTGACTGTGTGGCCCAGGCTGGTCTCAAATTCATGATCCTCCTGCCTAAGCCCCTGGAGTGCTGAGTTTATAGGTGTCTGCCACCATGCCAAGCTGGGGATGATCATCTCTCTCTTTTTTAAAAATGTATGCATATGTATGTTTGCCTTCATATCCTACAGAGCTCATACGGAGATCAGAGGACAAGCTTTGGGGTTGATTCTCTGTTTTGACCATATGTGGCTCAGGGATTGAACATAGTCCTTGGACTTGGCAGGAGGATCCTTTACTTCTGAGCCATCTTGCCAGCCTGAAACTACCTTCTTATGTACACACCCATTTTCCACTTCTCTCTTAGGTGCAAATTCCATGCAGTCTGTCAGGCTGTTCTTCTGTCTATACCCTGAATGAATGGATGGATGGATGGATGGATGGTTGGATGGATGGATGGATGGAAGGATGGATGGATGGATGGATGGATGGATGGATGGATGGATGGATGGATGGCCTTCTGGCTGGGAGAAGGTTTGACCTCATATCTATGCATCCTTGCCAGGCCCTCAGGCACCAGCGAAGTTGCTGCTCCTCTCAGTGGTGGCCCCACCTTTGCCTAGAGAACCTTGGGACTGGAGTAAGGGAGTCTCTGGCATGAGGAACAGAACCTGAAATTCTGTTTTTTGACCACCAGGGGTCGCTCACGCCACATAAAGAAGCCACTAAGCCCTGTTGTGTGCGGAGAAATCTTTTCTGAGTTCTGTGTGCAGCCTGCTGCTCGGTCTTATTAGCACCTACCTAGGTTTGTTCCCCCAGAACCTGACAGGTGTGACCAGCACAGGCCTGGGCAGCTGTAGATGAGAATGTGGGCTCTCTCTCTCTCCCTCTCCCTCCCCCCCACTGTGTGTGTGTGTATACATAAGTGAGGAATACTAAGGCTCTAGAATCATCTGCCCACCTCCCATCAGATTCGGCCTGAGCCTCCTGAAAGGCCGGCTGTGCAGGACCATTCATGCGTATGAGCAGCCCTCCTAGACTGCAAGCCGGACAGGAAAGCTCAGCTGACTGCAGAGGGCAAACCCCTCCACCCCCACCTCTCCCAGAGAACTAGCCAGCTCCTGTGCTAGGGCTTAGCTTAGGGTTCAGGGGCCAAGCTTCAGAAGTCCCCTCCAGGTCTTACTAAAGCTAGATTGGCCTATCCAGACTCCAGCCTATATAACTGAGTTCTGGAATAATCTATTACAACACCCAGGAAGATTTCAAAACTCAATGAGTCACTTGGCCATTGAGCTGGTATTTCTCACCTCATGTGGAACAAAGTTTATCTGTCTGTCTGCCTGACTATCTATCTATCTATCTATCTATCTATCTATCTATCTATCTATCTATCTATCTATCTATCTACCTTTTATTATAACCCATCCTCTGGGCATGTCCCAGTCTCCTTCTTTGGCTATAAAGGCAACACCCCTTCTCTGGGGTGTCCTGACCCCCTTCTCTCCCTGCCCATCACAAAGCTCTGTGGCCAGGCCTGGCTATGTTCAGTGTAGGCCAGGCAGAGACACAGCCTAGATTCTCGTTCTTATTCAAAGCCACTAACTGGTTGTGACTTTGGCTTTGCAAGTCTCTGCTTCAGCTTGCTCATCTGTAAAGACCATCACGGTCTTTAGCTCCCTGGACAGTGTCCACCATAGACTGACAGGTGTGACTCTGAGGCCCGGAAAGGCCTGGAGTGAGACTTGTATAAGTTCTGTCATGATGCGTGACGCTGGCAGAATTGAGACCCCTCAGTTAGTTCCACTAAATCCTTTCACTATGCAGCTGGAGAAACTGAGGAACAAGGACACTACACATTGTCACCATACCTAGTTACCAGGCTGGCTTCTGGGTACTCTGTAGCCCGTAGGTTTCTTTCTTGACTCTATTGCTTAATTTTTTTTGTAATTTATTTATTTATGTATTTTTAAAATGTATGCGAGCTCTGTCTACCTGTACGCCCGCACACCAGAAGAGGGCATCAAATCCCATTGCAGATGGTTGTGAGCAGCCATGCACAATGTGGTTGTTGGGAATTGACTCAGGACCCTTGAAAGAGCAGTCAATGTTTTTAACTCCTGAGCCAACTCTCCACTCCTGTATTGCTATATTTAAGACAGGCACTGGCTCAGCCAGGCGGCATAGGCCCAAGGCCAGCACTGAGAATGTTGTCCAAGCTTTCTCTGGCCCTCTGACCTTTCTGCTTAGGCTGGCTGCCTTCATGTTCCAGGACAGGCTTGCAGTCAGCATTCCATCAGTAGGCAGCACCTCCTGGGAGCTTATTAGAGACCTGGATTCTGGGACTGGGGAGATAGCCCAGTGAATAAAACACTGGCCTCACAAGCATGAAGACCTGAGTTTGATTTCTAGACCTCATATAAGAAGCAGGGCATAATGGAGAACACTTGCGATCCCAGCGCTGGACAGGTAGAAGCTGGACAGCCAGTTTAGCTGAACTGGCAAGTTCCAGGTACAGCGAGAGACCCTGTTTTAAAAACAAGGTGGCTGGCACCTAAGGAATGACACCTGAGGTTATCTCTGACCTCCACACACCTGCATGACATATACACACCCCCACATCCCACCCACATCTATATTTACATGCTAGAAGTGCAGAGTCTCAGGGTCACTGGCACCTTAGATTCAGAACATCTGGGGGCGGGAGGAGTCTGAGTGTGTATGTTCCAAGCTTGCCCTCCGTTCTCATGCCCACTCAAGTCCGAGGAAAGCCATCAGCCACGAGTGACCCCCTCGTTCCACATGTGTAAGACTGCAGCGAAGGTTTGATCTCAGCATCACAGCAGAATGTGGTCTGCCGTGATTAATCTTGATTGTCAACTTTAGGGGATCAACCAAGAGACTCGCCTCTGGGTGGGTCTGTGAGGGCATTACCATGAAGGGTTAACAGGTAGGAGGAGCCCTTCCCCAGAGTGGGCAGCATCTTCTGGTGGTCCAAGGGGAAAGCGGTGCTTTGCCTGTTTGCCTTTCTGCCTTGCTTGTGAGTATATCTACTCTGTTGGCGACACCACTACAGCTGCCCTCTTTTACTAACGCCAGAATCCAGCTTCTTCAGCCGTCCATCTTGGACCGAGGACAGGCAGCTCCACCAGGAATCCAGTGGGTTGGCCTTCAACACCATGCTGAGAATGCTCAGGCACCCAGCCTCACAGACTGAGGAGCAGCCAGCGTCTCAACCTCCTCAGCATGCAGACAACCACTGTTGGACTACCCAGCCCCTATCTTGGAAGCCAATGTAATAAATCCCGTCTGTAACATACATTCATTCTTTTAGGTCTGTTCTTCTAGAAACTCCTGAGTAGTGGCTGGAGAGATGGCCCAGCAGTTAAGAGGATTTACTGCTCTCTAGAGGACCCAAGTTCAGTATCCAGCACCCACTTTGGGTGGCTCATTACTGTCTGTAACCCCAGTTCAGGGGAATGAATAGCCTCTTCTAGTCTTCTAAGATACCTGCACCCATGTGGCATATGCTCACCCAAACACAGACACATAGATATAAATAAAATAATTATATTAGTAAAGAAGCCTGAATAATGCAGATATATAGCTCACTAGACCATTAGGCTGTGAAGCATGTGGCCAAAGCCTCGGTACAGAATGAATCTGAGGGCTTAATTTAGGGGTGTCAAAACCACCCAGGCAAACATCACCATAAATTAGGGATCATTCTTCTGGAAGAGAAATACAGCCACCTGTTGTGGCCAGAAGAGACTGTTCAAGCCCCTGAGAGGCAGTGCTGGGTGCCATGGTAACAGTGTATAAAATTAACATGGTCCTATCTGAATGCATTTTCTATTTTCATTTTATTTGCATCAGTGTTTTACCTGAATGCATATCTTGTGTGAGGGTATCAGACCCTGGAGTTACAGACAGTTGTGAGCTGCCTTGATGGTACTGGGAATTGAACCTGGGTCCTCTGGAAGAGCAATCAGTGCTCTTAACCACTGAGCCATCTCTCCAGCCCCGTGAATGCATTTTCTAAATCTTACCTGGTAGTTGCTTTTCTCACTGCTGTGTCAAATAGCCAACAGAAGCAGCTTAGGGTAAGTTTGGCTGATGGTTTGAGTGGGTTTAGTCCATCGTGGTGGGGGAGGTGTGGTGGAGTTGATGGTAGTGGGAGTGTTGGCTGGAGTTTCTCACATTTTGGTAGATCAGAAACCTGGGAACCTGGAGCTAGAAGTGGGGCCAGGGCATAACTCTCAAGGCTTTCCCACATGAGATATACTTCCTCTGGCTGGGCTCTACTTCCTAAAGGTTCCATAACATCCCTAGTCAGCTCCACCAAGTATTCAAACACATGAGTCTGAGGAGGGAGGATATGCCACATCCAAACCAAACAACTAAAATTGCTCTCTAAATTATCCATGATCAGGTCTGTAGTGGTATTGTGTTCCCAAAATATTGTGCATGCTAATAAACTAATCTGGGGTCACAGAACAGAACAGCCACAATATTAAACATAGAGGATAGGCAGTGGTAGCACATGCCTTTAATCCTAGCATTCCAGAGACAGAGATCTACCTGGATCTCTGTGTGTTCAAGGATACAGCCAAGCATAGTGACTCATACCTTTAGTCCCAAGAAGTGAGCCTTTTAATCCCAGGGAGTGATGGCAGAAAGCAGAAAGATATATAAGGTGTGAGGACCAGAAACTTGTAGCTTTTAGTTGGTTGAGATTTCAGGCTTTGGAGCAGCAGTTCAGCTGAGATTCATTCTGGATGAGGACTCAGAGGTTTCCAGTCTGAGGAAACAGGATCAGCTGAGGAACTGGCAAGGTGAGGTAGCTGTGGCTTGTTCTGCTTCTCTGATCTTCCAGCATTCACCACAATAACTGGCCTTAGGTTTGATTTAATTAATAAGACCTTTTAAGGTTCGTGCTACACAGGTCTTGTTCCAGTTCTCCTTGGATGTGCCCTTCTATTCTTTTCCTCTTCTGCCTATCAAGCTCTTGTTTACCCTTTGATACCCAGCCAAAGTGACTCCTGCTTACCCTTTGATACCCAGCCCAAGTGGCTCCTGCTCACCCTTTGATACCCAGTCCAAGTGGCTCCTGCTTACCCTTTGATACCCAGCCCAAGTGGCTCCTGTTCACACTTTGATACTCAGCCCAAGTGGCTCCTGTTTACCCTTTGATATTTAGCTCAAATGTCCCCTTCTTCCCATTTATACTCACCAACTTTCTCATACCATCTTCAAGTGTCTGGTACAAACACAAATGAGCTTCATTTTAGAGCTAGTTTTGTTCTTGCAAGGTAATGCAGGCTCACTTGTCCTTCTACCCATGATGAGCTGTGATTGTTATGATCATAGGTACCAGTGAGTAAGACTCAAATATCTCTCTTTGGAAGATAGTGTAAGTGACAATGCAAGGGATTATAGCAATTGGCAGTTGAAGACTTGACTTGTTAGTAATTGTCCCAGGAGGGGCTTTGAACCCTCCTACTGTGGTGTGGTGATGTACTGGAACCAACTCAGATTATCTGGCAAGAGCTCTGTATAGGTGTTTCTTCCCAGCTTTCAATTCAATGGCATCATGCTGCCTGTCAAAAATTTGCCCTGGTGGAACTATTTACATCAGAGAAACTGGTGAATGTTATCAATGAGGCTTTTTGATCCCCTTGCCTTGGTATGTGTGAGTTTTCTACCAGAGCTAATCAACCTAAAAAGAAGAAAAGGTTTGGATTGTGGTCTTGTACACTTTATGGTCACTGTTTTATGTTATGATGCATCTGCAGATACAGCACATTGTGGTGGGAATTCATTGTAGAACAAGTTGTTTACCTCATAGTGGCCAGCAAATAGAGAGAGGAGAGGAACATCCAGACTTAGGACCCCTTTAAGCGCATTCTCAATGATTCAACATCCTTCTATTAGTCCTCACCTTGGAAAAGTTCCACCATTTTCCGGTAGTGATGTGGGCTGGTGGCTTGGCCTACAACACGTGGAAGTCTGGGGTTCCTTTTCCAAACCTTAGTGTCTTCCCCCCTCATTTATCACCTCCAAAGGCACCTGCTTTCCTTGGTACCCGTGCTGCCTGGTGGATGAGCAAGTGTGCTCCCTGGCAGAGGATGCTCCCCAGAAACATGGGAGGATTTCCTGCATGTGAGTGGAGGGGCACAGGTAGAGCGTCCACTCCCTGGGGCCAGCAGGGGGGCAGTTTCAAATTCCGGTTTCCCTGTGGACTACATGGCCAGGACCTATCTGAGGCTGGGTTTGCCTGCATGAGTGAGCCACTGATGTTGGCTCAGCAAATACAGTCCCAAGCCCGCTGCTGATGGGCGTGGCCAAAGGTGGAAGGGTACAGTGATAAAGGAGAGCCTGCATGATTTACAGCCACAGCCGAGACAGCAGGGCTGTGGATAGCACGAAGATGGAGGAGCACTGGCAAGACCCTCATGGGTGAGGGATCTGCGTTTCATTGAGACGATGTGTTGGAGTCCACACAGCGGAGATTAAATAGCCCGTTGCCTGAA
Organism: Peromyscus maniculatus bairdii; assembly: GCF_049852395.1. NCBI lineage: Eukaryota > Metazoa > Chordata > Mammalia > Rodentia > Cricetidae > Peromyscus > Peromyscus maniculatus. Next base: position 44,221,927 of record NC_134874.1, read on the forward strand.
TGCAAAAAGGTGGAAATAAATCAGGCTTTACTGCAAGCAGGGTGGCAGGGAGTTAATTAGGAAAAGGAAAAAAAATACATTTTGACTTACAAAGAGACTGGGTGAGCATGCAGAGGAGGAAGGGGGTCTCTTTTGTTTCCCATCAGAAGCTGTGCGTGTCTGGGAAGGATGACCCTCGGGTGTGTCCTGGCTGGAGAGGCAGGGGCTGCCTGCTTGCTACCCATGGAGCTGAGTCAGGTCTTGCGTGTGCCCTGCCAGTGTGAACTTGGAGGCCGGGGAACCGGTGTCTGGGATTATCGTGGTGCAGGGGAGGTTATGCCAGAGTTATGACTCTATAATGCACAGATAAGGAGATTGCCTTGAATCTCCCAGGCTTATTTTATCTCTTTCAGCTTCCCAACTAGGCAGGGCTTTCTTCCGGCTCCTTGTCCCTCCCCCTCAGGCTCTGTTCTAAGCCAGTCAGTATTGTTTACATGAGGCTCCACCCCGGGAACGCCTCTTCAATTTCTCCTCTGAGCCGACCACCATTCTTACAAACCCAGCTTGATTTCCAACATTCAATCAATAATGTTAATTGGGCATGGTGGCACAGATCTGTCATCTCAGTTACTTGGGAGGATGAGGCAGGAGGATAGACGTTCAGGGACAGCGCAGTCAACTAAGAGAGAACCTGTTTCAAAATAGAAGTAAAAATGACAGCTAGGGGGCTGGCAAGATGGCTCAGTGAGTGGACAAAGACACTTGCTGTCAAGCCTGATGATCCGAGTTCGATTCCCAGAACCCACATGGTGGTGACCCCCACCTATGTCACACATGTGTGTACGCGTACACACACATGCACACACACACACAAACACACACACACTCACACACTGACCCTCCTGTTATAGGAAAGGTAGTAGACTGCAGGGAGCCCACATGGAAAGGAGACCTTTGCTGTGGCCCATGGGAGGTGACAGTGGCTGCACTGGAGAATGACAGCTATGATAAAGAGGTGACAGACTCAGTTGGACGGCTGCCCAGGCTGGCACGTCTCACTTTGCTATGTTTGCATCACGGCTGCTAAAGTTCCTTCCCCGGGTGAGACACAGGCATCTCCTCTTACTCCTAAGGTCCCAGTGACAAACCAAGGTACAGTGTCACCAAAGTTCACCCAGGAATCAGTTTATTAGACTTACTTACAGAGCAGCAAGTGAGGAATTACGGGCAGGAGCATGGGTGACCTCAAAACAGCCACACTGGGAGGCCTTTACCAGCATGGAGGATGACTGTCCATGCCTGTGCAGACAAAGTCCCCTCCCCTCATCCCACCCCACCTACATCTTCTAGCGCTTCCCAGAGACCCTAAGGCCAAGTGCAATTAGGGCAGAATTGCGTACAACTGGTTGGGAGAGATGGCTGGATACCAAGGTGAGGGTCCTATGACCTCCTTCCCCTCTCCTGTGAGGGAATATCAGCGGTCACAAGCCCAGTTACCATGGTCCTTTGCAAGCATGCTCATCTGAACTCCTAAAGATGGTGGTGGTGTGGTGACGAGGAGAGTCCTGTACAGCAGTCGTGTACTCCCGTGGGCATTGCTTCTCCGTGGAGCCCTAAGATTCCCCGGGAGGCTTTCCTAAGCACTGTTTCTCCAAGGAGAACCCTGCAAAGCGGGGAGAAAGCCACCTTTGCTGGGTCCCTACAGGGGTGGGGGTGGGGCAGATCCCTTGCTGGGATCCTAGGAACTCCTTCATGATGGCGCACACCATCACCTTCGTTTCATGGAGGCTGCGGGTTGATCTGGAAGTCCATCTCAGGCAGCCAGATCTGAAACTGACTCAGGTTGCTCCTTCTGCTCCCCAACAGACCACTGTAAGAGGCTTGGGGGTGGGGCGTGCCGCCACCTGAGGAACGGCTTTAGACCAGCCTTTCTCTTACTTAATTTGTCTGTTTATCTCCAAGGCCAGCCAAAGAGGTTAGAGGTCGAGTCTGGCCCAGTGGCCCAGTTCTAATGAAAGGAGCGCAGGGTCCCCAAAGGCCATTCCCTTTGTGGATGGATGCAGGATCATAGGCCACTGATCCCTCCTCTCCGGACCAATAAGCAACATCTGATTCCTTCATGAGGAGATGGAAACTTTTAAATGTAGCCAGGGAGAGCAAACATCTTAAAGCAAGTCTTTGGGATGAGGACATAGCTTGATGGTAAAGTGTGGGGGTGTGGCTCAGTGGTAGAGCCCCTGCCTAGAATCCCCCAGTGAGGGGCTGGGGTGTGGCTCAGTGGTAGAGCACCTGCCTAGAATCCCCCGGTGAGGGACTGGCAGGGTAGCTCAGTGGTACTGTATTTCCCTAGCATATGCGAGGCCTTGGGTTCAATCAGAATCTTTGCTATAAAAAGTACAAATAAGGGATGGAAAGAAGACTCAGTAGTTAAGAGCACTGGCTGATCTTCCAGAGGACCCAGGTTCAATTCCCAGCACCTTCATAGTAGCTCACAATAGTCTGTAACTCCAGCTCCAGAGGCTCTTGACACCTCCACCATGAAGGCAAAACACCAATGCACATAAAAAATAAACAAACAAGCAAATACATAAATAAGAAAAAAAGCATGTTTTTCTGGGTATGATGGCTCATCTCTACAATCCCAGCATTTGTTGGCTGAGGAAGCAGAAGTGGTATGAATTCTAGGCTAGTTTGAGCTACAGAGACTCTCAAGGGAAGAAAGGTGGAGAGCGACCAGGTAGTATACCAATGTTTTCCTCTACAGATGTGCATACAGCATGTGAGCGTGTGCGCATACACACACACACACACACACACACACACACACACACACACACACACACACACACACACGGGGGTGGGGCGCTATGAGATTCCTCAATTCACTTGATCTGTGATGTAAGGGTAGTTGCTTTTGGCTCATGTTGGCAGTACTGTAATGGAACCCAAGGACACGGTCTCTGTGCATTCCTGGGAAGTATTTCTGTGATGCACTGGCTCGGAGTCCACTTGCTGAACCTTCAAGTGACCTCTCTATGCCTCAGTTTATGGCCTCTCAACGTGGGGTTCCATTCCCCTTTTTAGAATTCAACGCAACCCACGGCGCTTGGCGGACGTCAGCACCGATGTGGGCTGAGCTCCGGGATCGCAGCTGTCCCGCGTGGGTGTGTGTGGCTTGGGGCCTAGGCCTGGGACCCCTCGGCCTCCAGCTGAGCCTGGCTGGCCAGAGGACAATGCCTAGCTTGGGAGAGCACCAGGCCTTTCCCTGGCTGTCAGGCGCAAGGATTAGATGCAGAATAATGCAGTCCCCGATCAAACCTGCAGCTGTAACTCAGGCCCCAGACGCTGCCAGGACCATAAATTTGGTTGGAAAGTGCAGCTCTAGCAGTTTGGGAACAAGAGCGGGGGAGGGCCAAGTGAATTACAGCTTCAGAAGGCAGCGAGGCCCCCTGCCCCGCATTGTTAGCCCAGCCAGGGATTGATTGCTCACCGGCTCTAATGAAATTGAATTTTAATTTATATCCCAGCCCGCAGTGGGGGGCCAGGGCCGGCCCTAGGAAAGGTGGGCTTAGCCCCTGGAGGGGTGCTCTTCTGCAAGAAGAGCTTGTAGTCAAGTCCTACAGGAGAGAAGAATGGCCATCCTGGAGGCACCAGCACCCTAAAATTCTTATGTGTGTGTGTGTGTGCGCGCGCGCGCGCGGTGTGTTCATTCACATGCAAATGCATGTGGAGGTCAGAGGTCAATGTTGGATGTCTTTCTTAATTGGTCCCCATCTGATTATTGAGTATTTTGTGTATATTGTGTATGTGAGTATGTGTATATTGTGTGTGTGAGTATGGCGTGCATACGCCACAGGGAGTTGTGGGGATCAGAGGACATCCTGGAGTGTCCTCAATCCTTGATTCCCGCTTATTTGAGACAGGGTCTCGCCACTGTGTATGCCAAGCTAGCTCACCCATAAGCTTCTGGGAATTCTCTTATCTCCATTGCCCCTCTCACTACAGGAGCCCTGGGATTATAGATGCATACATGAATGTGCAGTTTTTAATCTGAGTTCTTGGGATTCGAACTCAGGCCCTCAAGCTTGTGTGGCAAACACTTTTCTCACTGAGCCATCTCCTCGGGCCATCTCCACATTATGTTTTGAGACTGTCTCTCTTTCCAGGAGCTCAGTTTTGGCTAGGCTGGCTGACCACAGAGCTCCAGGGGTCTCTGCCTCCGCATCTCTAAGATAACAGGCACATGCTGCCCCATTTGACTTCCCATGCAGGTCACAGGGACCCAAACTCAGGTCCTCATGCTTATACGGCAAGTGTTCTATCTTAGTACATAGCCTTGGATGGTCTAGCATTGACTATGTAGCACAGGCTGACCTCAACCTTGCAATTTTTATGTTTTAGCTATTCAAGTGCTGGGATCACACACTACCAGGCCCAGCTTCATCCCCAAATTTCAAGGTCCCACCAGCTCCGGGCTCTGGGCAGGTGCAGGCTGCATCAGGTCATTCCTGTCTCATCCAGCTGTCCAACTCTAGAAGCTCTGGTGAAGGGTCCTTGTGGCGATATTTTGTTTGTGCTCTAACAAATAAAGCTTGCCTGGAGATGAGAGGGCGGAGCTAGCCACTAGTTAACCATAGAAGCCAGGCAGTGGTGGCACACACCTTTAATCCCAGCACTTTGGAGGAGGAAGCAGGAAGATCAGGAGTTCAAGGCTACCCTGGTCTACACGAGATTGATCCAATCTAAAGTAGAAACAGAGCCAGGGGGTGGGAGCACACACACCTTCAATCCCAGCAGAGGGAGGTGGAGACAGTAACATAAGGTGGGAGGAGACTTCTCTTTTTGGTCTGAGAAGTCCTGAAGGTAAGAGGCGACTTTGGCTAGCTCCTTTACTTCTCTGATCTTTCAGTATTTACCCCTGTATCTGACTCGGGGTTTTTATTATTAGACCAATTAGAATTTGTGCTGCAGGTCCCCATCCTTCTTTTTGCGGGAACTATGTTCTTCCAGGCACAAGTGGGAAGATACTGGTGCAATAA
>NC_134874.1:48868010-48880510 GCF_049852395.1 Peromyscus maniculatus bairdii
CTAACCCTAACCCTAACCCTAACCCTAACCTCCTAACCCTAACCCTAACCCTAACCCTAACCCTAACCCTAACCCTAACCCTAACCCTAACCCTAACCCTAACCCTAACCCTAACCCTAACCCTAACCCTAACCCTAACCCTAACCCTAACCCTAACCCTAACCCTAACCCTAACCCTAACCCTAACCCTAACCCTAACCCTAACCCTAACCCTAACCCTAACCCTAACCCTAACCCTAACCCTAACCCTAACCCTAACCCTAACCCTAACCCTAACCCTAACCCTAACCCTAACCCTAACCCTAACCCTAACCCTAACCCTAACCCTAACCCTAACCCTAACCCTAACCCTAACCCTAACCCTAACCCTAACCCTAACCCTAACCCTAACCCTAACCCTAACCCTAACCCTAACCCTAACCCTAACCCTAACCCTAACCCTAACCCTAACCCTAACCCTAACCCTAACCCTAACCCTAACCCTAACCCTAACCCTAACCCTAACCCTAACCCTAACCCTAACCCTAACCCTAACCCTAACCCTAACCCTAACCCTAACCCTAACCCTAACCCTAACCCTAACCCTAACCCTAACCCTAACCCTAACCCTAACCCTAACCCTAACCCTAACCCTAACCCTAACCCTAACCCTAACCCTAACCCTAACCCTAACCCTAACCCTAACCCTAACCCTAACCCTAACCCTAACCCTAACCCTAACCCTAACCCTAACCCTAACCCTAACCCTAACCCTAACCCTAACCCTAACCCTAACCCTAACCCTAACCCTAACCCTAACCCTAACCCTAACCCTAACCCTAACCCTAACCCTAACCCTAACCCTAACCCTAACCCTAACCCTAACCCTAACCCTAACCCTAACCCTAACCCTAACCCTAACCCTAACCCTAACCCTAACCCTAACCCTAACCCTAACCCTAACCCTAACCCTAACCCTAACCCTAACCCTAACCCTAACCCTAACCCTAACCCTAACCCTAACCCTAACCCTAACCCTAACCCTAACCCTAACCCTAACCCTAACCCTAACCCTAACCCTAACCCTAACCCTAACCCTAACCCTAACCCTAACCCTAACCCTAACCCTAACCCTAACCCTAACCCTAACCCTAACCCTAACCCTAACCCTAACCCTAACCCTAACCCTAACCCTAACCCTAACCCTAACCCTAACCCTAACCCTAACCCTAACCCTAACCCTAACCCTAACCCTAACCCTAACCCTAACCCTAACCCTAACCCTAACCCTAACCCTAACCCTAACCCTAACCCTAACCCTAACCCTAACCCTAACCCTAACCCTAACCCTAACCCTAACCCTAACCCTAACCCTAACCCTAACCCTAACCCTAACCCTAACCCTAACCCTAACCCTAACCCTAACCCTAACCCTAACCCTAACCCTAACCCTAACCCTAACCCTAACCCTAACCCTAACCCTAACCCTAACCCTAACCCTAACCCTAACCCTAACCCTAACCCTAACCCTAACCCTAACCCTAACCCTAACCCTAACCCTAACCCTAACCCTAACCCTAACCCTAACCCTAACCCTAACCCTAACCCTAACCCTAACCCTAACCCTAACCCTAACCCTAACCCTAACCCTAACCCTAACCCTAACCCTAACCCTAACCCTAACCCTAACCCTAACCCTAACCCTAACCCTAACCCTAACCCTAACCCTAACCCTAACCCTAACCCTAACCCTAACCCTAACCCTAACCCTAACCCTAACCCTAACCCTAACCCTAACCCTAACCCTAACCCTAACCCTAACCCTAACCCTAACCCTAACCCTAACCCTAACCCTAACCCTAACCCTAACCCTAACCCTAACCCTAACCCTAACCCTAACCCTAACCCTAACCCTAACCCTAACCCTAACCCTAACCCTAACCCTAACCCTAACCCTAACCCTAACCCTAACCCTAACCCTAACCCTAACCCTAACCCTAACCCTAACCCTAACCCTAACCCTAACCCTAACCCTAACCCTAACCCTAACCCTAACCCTAACCCTAACCCTAACCCTAACCCTAACCCTAACCCTAACCCTAACCCTAACCCTAACCCTAACCCTAACCCTAACCCTAACCCTAACCCTAACCCTAACCCTAACCCTAACCCTAACCCTAACCCTAACCCTAACCCTAACCCTAACCCTAACCCTAACCCTAACCCTAACCCTAACCCTAACCCTAACCCTAACCCTAACCCTAACCCTAACCCTAACCCTAACCCTAACCCTAACCCTAACCCTAACCCTAACCCTAACCCTAACCCTAACCCTAACCCTAACCCTAACCCTAACCCTAACCCTAACCCTAACCCTAACCCTAACCCTAACCCTAACCCTAACCCTAACCCTAACCCTAACCCTAACCCTAACCCTAACCCTAACCCTAACCCTAACCCTAACCCTAACCCTAACCCTAACCCTAACCCTAACCCTAACCCTAACCCTAACCCTAACCCTAACCCTAACCCTAACCCTAACCCTAACCCTAACCCTAACCCTAACCCTAACCCTAACCCTAACCCTAACCCTAACCCTAACCCTAACCCTAACCCTAACCCTAACCCTAACCCTAACCCTAACCCTAACCCTAACCCTAACCCTAACCCTAACCCTAACCCTAACCCTAACCCTAACCCTAACCCTAACCCTAACCCTAACCCTAACCCTAACCCTAACCCTAACCCTAACCCTAACCCTAACCCTAACCCTAACCCTAACCCTAACCCTAACCCTAACCCTAACCCTAACCCTAACCCTAACCCTAACCCTAACCCTAACCCTAACCCTAACCCTAACCCTAACCCTAACCCTAACCCTAACCCTAACCCTAACCCTAACCCTAACCCTAACCCTAACCCTAACCCTAACCCTAACCCTAACCCTAACCCTAACCCTAACCCTAACCCTAACCCTAACCCTAACCCTAACCCTAACCCTAACCCTAACCCTAACCCTAACCCTAACCCTAACCCTAACCCTAACCCTAACCCTAACCCTAACCCTAACCCTAACCCTAACCCTAACCCTAACCCTAACCCTAACCCTAACCCTAACCCTAACCCTAACCCTAACCCTAACCCTAACCCTAACCCTAACCCTAACCCTAACCCTAACCCTAACCCTAACCCTAACCCTAACCCTAACCCTAACCCTAACCCTAACCCTAACCCTAACCCTAACCCTAACCCTAACCCTAACCCTAACCCTAACCCTAACCCTAACCCTAACCCTAACCCTAACCCTAACCCTAACCCTAACCCTAACCCTAACCCTAACCCTAACCCTAACCCTAACCCTAACCCTAACCCTAACCCTAACCCTAACCCTAACCCTAACCCTAACCCTAACCCTAACCCTAACCCTAACCCTAACCCTAACCCTAACCCTAACCCTAACCCTAACCCTAACCCTAACCCTAACCCTAACCCTAACCCTAACCCTAACCCTAACCCTAACCCTAACCCTAACCCTAACCCTAACCCTAACCCTAACCCTAACCCTAACCCTAACCCTAACCCTAACCCTAACCCTAACCCTAACCCTAACCCTAACCCTAACCCTAACCCTAACCCTAACCCTAACCCTAACCCTAACCCTAACCCTAACCCTAACCCTAACCCTAACCCTAACCCTAACCCTAACCCTAACCCTAACCCTAACCCTAACCCTAACCCTAACCCTAACCCTAACCCTAACCCTAACCCTAACCCTAACCCTAACCCTAACCCTAACCCTAACCCTAACCCTAACCCTAACCCTAACCCTAACCCTAACCCTAACCCTAACCCTAACCCTAACCCTAACCCTAACCCTAACCCTAACCCTAACCCTAACCCTAACCCTAACCCTAACCCTAACCCTAACCCTAACCCTAACCCTAACCCTAACCCTAACCCTAACCCTAACCCTAACCCTAACCCTAACCCTAACCCTAACCCTAACCCTAACCCTAACCCTAACCCTAACCCTAACCCTAACCCTAACCCTAACCCTAACCCTAACCCTAACCCTAACCCTAACCCTAACCCTAACCCTAACCCTAACCCTAACCCTAACCCTAACCCTAACCCTAACCCTAACCCTAACCCTAACCCTAACCCTAACCCTAACCCTAACCCTAACCCTAACCCTAACCCTAACCCTAACCCTAACCCTAACCCTAACCCTAACCCTAACCCTAACCCTAACCCTAACCCTAACCCTAACCCTAACCCTAACCCTAACCCTAACCCTAACCCTAACCCTAACCCTAACCCTAACCCTAACCCTAACCCTAACCCTAACCCTAACCCTAACCCTAACCCTAACCCTAACCCTAACCCTAACCCTAACCCTAACCCTAACCCTAACCCTAACCCTAACCCTAACCCTAACCCTAACCCTAACCCTAACCCTAACCCTAACCCTAACCCTAACCCTAACCCTAACCCTAACCCTAACCCTAACCCTAACCCTAACCCTAACCCTAACCCTAACCCTAACCCTAACCCTAACCCTAACCCTAACCCTAACCCTAACCCTAACCCTAACCCTAACCCTAACCCTAACCCTAACCCTAACCCTAACCCTAACCCTAACCCTAACCCTAACCCTAACCCTAACCCTAACCCTAACCCTAACCCTAACCCTAACCCTAACCCTAACCCTAACCCTAACCCTAACCCTAACCCTAACCCTAACCCTAACCCTAACCCTAACCCTAACCCTAACCCTAACCCTAACCCTAACCCTAACCCTAACCCTAACCCTAACCCTAACCCTAACCCTAACCCTAACCCTAACCCTAACCCTAACCCTAACCCTAACCCTAACCCTAACCCTAACCCTAACCCTAACCCTAACCCTAACCCTAACCCTAACCCTAACCCTAACCCTAACCCTAACCCTAACCCTAACCCTAACCCTAACCCTAACCCTAACCCTAACCCTAACCCTAACCCTAACCCTAACCCTAACCCTAACCCTAACCCTAACCCTAACCCTAACCCTAACCCTAACCCTAACCCTAACCCTAACCCTAACCCTAACCCTAACCCTAACCCTAACCCTAACCCTAACCCTAACCCTAACCCTAACCCTAACCCTAACCCTAACCCTAACCCTAACCCTAACCCTAACCCTAACCCTAACCCTAACCCTAACCCTAACCCTAACCCTAACCCTAACCCTAACCCTAACCCTAACCCTAACCCTAACCCTAACCCTAACCCTAACCCTAACCCTAACCCTAACCCTAACCCTAACCCTAACCCTAACCCTAACCCTAACCCTAACCCTAACCCTAACCCTAACCCTAACCCTAACCCTAACCCTAACCCTAACCCTAACCCTAACCCTAACCCTAACCCTAACCCTAACCCTAACCCTAACCCTAACCCTAACCCTAACCCTAACCCTAACCCTAACCCTAACCCTAACCCTAACCCTAACCCTAACCCTAACCCTAACCCTAACCCTAACCCTAACCCTAACCCTAACCCTAACCCTAACCCTAACCCTAACCCTAACCCTAACCCTAACCCTAACCCTAACCCTAACCCTAACCCTAACCCTAACCCTAACCCTAACCCTAACCCTAACCCTAACCCTAACCCTAACCCTAACCCTAACCCTAACCCTAACCCTAACCCTAACCCTAACCCTAACCCTAACCCTAACCCTAACCCTAACCCTAACCCTAACCCTAACCCTAACCCTAACCCTAACCCTAACCCTAACCCTAACCCTAACCCTAACCCTAACCCTAACCCTAACCCTAACCCTAACCCTAACCCTAACCCTAACCCTAACCCTAACCCTAACCCTAACCCTAACCCTAACCCTAACCCTAACCCTAACCCTAACCCTAACCCTAACCCTAACCCTAACCCTAACCCTAACCCTAACCCTAACCCTAACCCTAACCCTAACCCTAACCCTAACCCTAACCCTAACCCTAACCCTAACCCTAACCCTAACCCTAACCCTAACCCTAACCCTAACCCTAACCCTAACCCTAACCCTAACCCTAACCCTAACCCTAACCCTAACCCTAACCCTAACCCTAACCCTAACCCTAACCCTAACCCTAACCCTAACCCTAACCCTAACCCTAACCCTAACCCTAACCCTAACCCTAACCCTAACCCTAACCCTAACCCTAACCCTAACCCTAACCCTAACCCTAACCCTAACCCTAACCCTAACCCTAACCCTAACCCTAACCCTAACCCTAACCCTAACCCTAACCCTAACCCTAACCCTAACCCTAACCCTAACCCTAACCCTAACCCTAACCCTAACCCTAACCCTAACCCTAACCCTAACCCTAACCCTAACCCTAACCCTAACCCTAACCCTAACCCTAACCCTAACCCTAACCCTAACCCTAACCCTAACCCTAACCCTAACCCTAACCCTAACCCTAACCCTAACCCTAACCCTAACCCTAACCCTAACCCTAACCCTAACCCTAACCCTAACCCTAACCCTAACCCTAACCCTAACCCTAACCCTAACCCTAACCCTAACCCTAACCCTAACCCTAACCCTAACCCTAACCCTAACCCTAACCCTAACCCTAACCCTAACCCTAACCCTAACCCTAACCCTAACCCTAACCCTAACCCTAACCCTAACCCTAACCCTAACCCTAACCCTAACCCTAACCCTAACCCTAACCCTAACCCTAACCCTAACCCTAACCCTAACCCTAACCCTAACCCTAACCCTAACCCTAACCCTAACCCTAACCCTAACCCTAACCCTAACCCTAACCCTAACCCTAACCCTAACCCTAACCCTAACCCTAACCCTAACCCTAACCCTAACCCTAACCCTAACCCTAACCCTAACCCTAACCCTAACCCTAACCCTAACCCTAACCCTAACCCTAACCCTAACCCTAACCCTAACCCTAACCCTAACCCTAACCCTAACCCTAACCCTAACCCTAACCCTAACCCTAACCCTAACCCTAACCCTAACCCTAACCCTAACCCTAACCCTAACCCTAACCCTAACCCTAACCCTAACCCTAACCCTAACCCTAACCCTAACCCTAACCCTAACCCTAACCCTAACCCTAACCCTAACCCTAACCCTAACCCTAACCCTAACCCTAACCCTAACCCTAACCCTAACCCTAACCCTAACCCTAACCCTAACCCTAACCCTAACCCTAACCCTAACCCTAACCCTAACCCTAACCCTAACCCTAACCCTAACCCTAACCCTAACCCTAACCCTAACCCTAACCCTAACCCTAACCCTAACCCTAACCCTAACCCTAACCCTAACCCTAACCCTAACCCTAACCCTAACCCTAACCCTAACCCTAACCCTAACCCTAACCCTAACCCTAACCCTAACCCTAACCCTAACCCTAACCCTAACCCTAACCCTAACCCTAACCCTAACCCTAACCCTAACCCTAACCCTAACCCTAACCCTAACCCTAACCCTAACCCTAACCCTAACCCTAACCCTAACCCTAACCCTAACCCTAACCCTAACCCTAACCCTAACCCTAACCCTAACCCTAACCCTAACCCTAACCCTAACCCTAACCCTAACCCTAACCCTAACCCTAACCCTAACCCTAACCCTAACCCTAACCCTAACCCTAACCCTAACCCTAACCCTAACCCTAACCCTAACCCTAACCCTAACCCTAACCCTAACCCTAACCCTAACCCTAACCCTAACCCTAACCCTAACCCTAACCCTAACCCTAACCCTAACCCTAACCCTAACCCTAACCCTAACCCTAACCCTAACCCTAACCCTAACCCTAACCCTAACCCTAACCCTAACCCTAACCCTAACCCTAACCCTAACCCTAACCCTAACCCTAACCCTAACCCTAACCCTAACCCTAACCCTAACCCTAACCCTAACCCTAACCCTAACCCTAACCCTAACCCTAACCCTAACCCTAACCCTAACCCTAACCCTAACCCTAACCCTAACCCTAACCCTAACCCTAACCCTAACCCTAACCCTAACCCTAACCCTAACCCTAACCCTAACCCTAACCCTAACCCTAACCCTAACCCTAACCCTAACCCTAACCCTAACCCTAACCCTAACCCTAACCCTAACCCTAACCCTAACCCTAACCCTAACCCTAACCCTAACCCTAACCCTAACCCTAACCCTAACCCTAACCCTAACCCTAACCCTAACCCTAACCCTAACCCTAACCCTAACCCTAACCCTAACCCTAACCCTAACCCTAACCCTAACCCTAACCCTAACCCTAACCCTAACCCTAACCCTAACCCTAACCCTAACCCTAACCCTAACCCTAACCCTAACCCTAACCCTAACCCTAACCCTAACCCTAACCCTAACCCTAACCCTAACCCTAACCCTAACCCTAACCCTAACCCTAACCCTAACCCTAACCCTAACCCTAACCCTAACCCTAACCCTAACCCTAACCCTAACCCTAACCCTAACCCTAACCCTAACCCTAACCCTAACCCTAACCCTAACCCTAACCCTAACCCTAACCCTAACCCTAACCCTAACCCTAACCCTAACCCTAACCCTAACCCTAACCCTAACCCTAACCCTAACCCTAACCCTAACCCTAACCCTAACCCTAACCCTAACCCTAACCCTAACCCTAACCCTAACCCTAACCCTAACCCTAACCCTAACCCTAACCCTAACCCTAACCCTAACCCTAACCCTAACCCTAACCCTAACCCTAACCCTAACCCTAACCCTAACCCTAACCCTAACCCTAACCCTAACCCTAACCCTAACCCTAACCCTAACCCTAACCCTAACCCTAACCCTAACCCTAACCCTAACCCTAACCCTAACCCTAACCCTAACCCTAACCCTAACCCTAACCCTAACCCTAACCCTAACCCTAACCCTAACCCTAACCCTAACCCTAACCCTAACCCTAACCCTAACCCTAACCCTAACCCTAACCCTAACCCTAACCCTAACCCTAACCCTAACCCTAACCCTAACCCTAACCCTAACCCTAACCCTAACCCTAACCCTAACCCTAACCCTAACCCTAACCCTAACCCTAACCCTAACCCTAACCCTAACCCTAACCCTAACCCTAACCCTAACCCTAACCCTAACCCTAACCCTAACCCTAACCCTAACCCTAACCCTAACCCTAACCCTAACCCTAACCCTAACCCTAACCCTAACCCTAACCCTAACCCTAACCCTAACCCTAACCCTAACCCTAACCCTAACCCTAACCCTAACCCTAACCCTAACCCTAACCCTAACCCTAACCCTAACCCTAACCCTAACCCTAACCCTAACCCTAACCCTAACCCTAACCCTAACCCTAACCCTAACCCTAACCCTAACCCTAACCCTAACCCTAACCCTAACCCTAACCCTAACCCTAACCCTAACCCTAACCCTAACCCTAACCCTAACCCTAACCCTAACCCTAACCCTAACCCTAACCCTAACCCTAACCCTAACCCTAACCCTAACCCTAACCCTAACCCTAACCCTAACCCTAACCCTAACCCTAACCCTAACCCTAACCCTAACCCTAACCCTAACCCTAACCCTAACCCTAACCCTAACCCTAACCCTAACCCTAACCCTAACCCTAACCCTAACCCTAACCCTAACCCTAACCCTAACCCTAACCCTAACCCTAACCCTAACCCTAACCCTAACCCTAACCCTAACCCTAACCCTAACCCTAACCCTAACCCTAACCCTAACCCTAACCCTAACCCTAACCCTAACCCTAACCCTAACCCTAACCCTAACCCTAACCCTAACCCTAACCCTAACCCTAACCCTAACCCTAACCCTAACCCTAACCCTAACCCTAACCCTAACCCTAACCCTAACCCTAACCCTAACCCTAACCCTAACCCTAACCCTAACCCTAACCCTAACCCTAACCCTAACCCTAACCCTAACCCTAACCCTAACCCTAACCCTAACCCTAACCCTAACCCTAACCCTAACCCTAACCCTAACCCTAACCCTAACCCTAACCCTAACCCTAACCCTAACCCTAACCCTAACCCTAACCCTAACCCTAACCCTAACCCTAACCCTAACCCTAACCCTAACCCTAACCCTAACCCTAACCCTAACCCTAACCCTAACCCTAACCCTAACCCTAACCCTAACCCTAACCCTAACCCTAACCCTAACCCTAACCCTAACCCTAACCCTAACCCTAACCCTAACCCTAACCCTAACCCTAACCCTAACCCTAACCCTAACCCTAACCCTAACCCTAACCCTAACCCTAACCCTAACCCTAACCCTAACCCTAACCCTAACCCTAACCCTAACCCTAACCCTAACCCTAACCCTAACCCTAACCCTAACCCTAACCCTAACCCTAACCCTAACCCTAACCCTAACCCTAACCCTAACCCTAACCCTAACCCTAACCCTAACCCTAACCCTAACCCTAACCCTAACCCTAACCCTAACCCTAACCCTAACCCTAACCCTAACCCTAACCCTAACCCTAACCCTAACCCTAACCCTAACCCTAACCCTAACCCTAACCCTAACCCTAACCCTAACCCTAACCCTAACCCTAACCCTAACCCTAACCCTAACCCTAACCCTAACCCTAACCCTAACCCTAACCCTAACCCTAACCCTAACCCTAACCCTAACCCTAACCCTAACCCTAACCCTAACCCTAACCCTAACCCTAACCCTAACCCTAACCCTAACCCTAACCCTAACCCTAACCCTAACCCTAACCCTAACCCTAACCCTAACCCTAACCCTAACCCTAACCCTAACCCTAACCCTAACCCTAACCCTAACCCTAACCCTAACCCTAACCCTAACCCTAACCCTAACCCTAACCCTAACCCCTGAGGAACCCTAACCCTAACCCTAACCCTAACCCTAACCCTAACCCTAACCCTAACCCTAACCCTGAGGAGCGCCCGCCCCGACCCTGTCCGGGTACCTGGCTATTGCGTTCCGGCGCGTAGGTTTAAAGACCCCCGGGGGGGTCGCCCTCTCCGTCCCCGGGGTCGGGGGGACGGCGGGGGCCCGCAGGGAGCCTGTTTCCATCAGACTCCCGCCCCTGCCGCGGACGGCCGTTCCCGAGGCCGGCCGTGGTCTTTGGGGTTCGGGAGCCCCCCCTTGGGCGCCCGTGGGGCCCGTCCCGCGCCGCCCGGCTTTGCCCGGTGCGCCGACGCCGGGCGCGGGTCCCGTGTCGCTCCCGTCTTTTCCTTTTTCCCGCCCCGACCCTCCGTCTCGGAGTTTGTGTTTCTGTCTCGTCTTTCACGCTGGCCGGCCCGAGGCGACCCCTCTCCGTTCCCCTCTCGGGGTCGGAGGGGGGACTGTGCCGCCGTCAGCAACGTGCGGGAGCCTCTCCCGCATCCGAAAACGTTCGTACGACTCTTAGCGGTGGATCACTCGGCTCGTGCGTCGATGAAGAACGCAGCTAGCTACGAGAATTAATGTGAATTGCAGGACACATTGATCATCGACACTTCGAATGCACTTGCGGCCCCGGGTTCCTCCCGGGGCTACGCCTGTCTGAGCGTCGCTTGACGATCAATCGCCCCCCCTTCGGCGTGCCGTTGGGGGGCGCGCGGCTGGGAGTTTCCTCGCAGGGTCCACCCCTCGGGCCCTCCGTCTCCCCAAGTTCAGACGCGTTGGCGCGGCGGCGGCGGCGGTGGCGGTCGTCGTCCGCCCCGCCCCGGCGTGTGTCCCGACCGTCCTCCTCCCCGTCTCTCGGCTTCTTCCCGCCCCTCCGTTCCCGCCCGCGCCCGCCGCGGGCCGGTCGGTTGCCCGGGGTAGCCGTCTGTCGGGGGGATGCTTCGGAAGGGAACCGCGCGCGCGGGGCCGGGTCGGCGGCCGCCGCCGCCGCTGCCGCTGCCGTCGCCGCCGCCCACCGTGCGTGGAGAGAGAGGAGCAGCGTCCGGCGGGGAGGTGCGGTCCCCGTCCTGGGGTTGCGGTTTGTGGGGGAGGGCACGCGGTCGGCGCCTCTAGGAGATGGGTCCTGGGGCTCTCGCTGGAACGGTGTCGTCTCTCCCCTCCGTGCGCTCCCCGGGGCGTCCGCGCCTCCTCCCTCCGGGAGCGTCGTCGCGCCGCCCGCGCCCGCGAGGTCGGCCGGGGCTCGTGCCGCGGCCGCGCCGCCGTCGGGCGCGAGCTTCGCGGGTCGTTCTCGCGTCTTTCTTCCCTCCCCCCTCGTCTCCCTCGCCCGGGGATGCCCGCTCCGGCGCCGGCCCGCGGGACGCCGCGGTGTCCGTCCGCCGATGCGAGCGCTCCCAGAGGTGTCGTCGTGGTGGGGGGAGGCGCGGGAGAGCGGCCCCGTCGCCGCGCCCCGTGCGTGCCCCGAGCCCCGGCCCGGCCGGGCCGCTTGCGTGAAGGGCGGTGGTCGGTGGGTTCTTCCCACCCTTCCCCGCCGCCCCTCCGTGGCGGCCCGTCCCCCTCTACCGAAGGGTCGCCGGCCCGTGTTCCCGGGACGCCGTCGCCGCTGTTC